>NW_027120370.1:0-10000 GCF_038355195.1 Osmerus mordax | reverse complement strand
TCTTTGCTGTGGTTCTCAGTCTGTACCCTGCCAGATGACAGAATCAGGAAGTGTAGACCACTAATAAGGAAATCCTGTAGTTGTTGTTGTTGTTTTGAGTCAGGCCTTTCAGGATAGGAAGGAGGACGATGTCAGGAAATACTTCTATTTGCAACCGTTGTGTATGAGAGGCCGTATAGGCCATAATTCATACTTGGTCTCACATACACGCCATGACCTCACATATATACCATTATACTCTCACATATATACCATTATACTCTCACATATATACCATTATACTCTTGCACATAAACTACTTGGTCTCACATACAACACCATAACCTCACATATATACCATTATACTCTCACATATATACCATTATACTCTCACATATGTACCATTATACTCTCACATAAACACTATTATACTCTCACATATACACCATTATACTCTTGCACATAAACTGGCATACTCTCTTACACACACAAAAATACCCTCTTATATGCACCATCATACTAAAGTATGACAATATATGCAAGAGACAAATAGTATGTGTGAAACAGAATGTTAGTATATGTACGAGAATAACAGGATGTGTAAGAGAGAATACTTGTCTATGTAAGAGAGAATACTTGTCTATGTAAGAGAGAATACTTGTCTATGTGAGAGAGAATACTTGTCTATGTGAGAGAGAATACTTGTCTATGTGAGAGAGAATACTTGTCTTTGTGACAGAGAATACTTGTCTTTGTGAGAGAGAATACTTGTCTATATGAGAGAGAATACTTGTCTATGTGAGAGAGTTTGATTGAAAAGGAAGTAGTACTGAATTCTCAGTTCCTGATTGGCTTACACATGAAGAAGGATTTGGGGTAGATGTAGCTAACGCCCACCTTCCCTATCAAGACGAGACTGAGTGACGTGACAAGATGGATTCATTAATAACATTTTGCATACTCCAAATCCTGCGGCGTCATTGTCAGAAATGTTGTATCAAAGACGACAGCCATACACGGGGGCTGTTTCTAACGCTAACGTTGACAATGAAATGCGCCGGCTCTTCAGACCTGGATCAGGTGCATCAAGGAGCGGCAGCAGCACTCTGTCAGGAGCTAGTCTTAATGCCAGCTAAGTGATGGCGCAAACCCAATATCAAACTCCGCAGTATTTCGGTTAAGACTAACTCCTGACAGAGTGCTGCTGCCGCTCCGTGATGCACCTGATCGAGGTCTGAAGAGCAGGCGCATTTCATCGTTAGCGTCAGAAATAGCCACTGTGGATGGCTGTCGTCTTTGATTCCAACATTTCTGACAACGATTCAAGCAAATCCACAAAAAAACTCAAATGTAGAATTACATAGTTGTTTAGGAAGCTATACCGACCCCCACTACTTGAGTCAAAAGTCCTAGATCAGTTTTTCAATTGATGAAACAAACCATCATTTAAATTAAATGCCTGTGTGAATACCGTCCCGTGGCACTGGGGTTTTAACCGTTGACGTCTTTAATTAGTCGAGTGGTCTTTACACCCTTGGCTACTAACCTAAGCTTCAATGCCACAACCTGAATTTGATGTAAATCTGTTCACAACATTTTCCAGTTGGGACTTTTAGGATCCTATTTGAGTGTAGGCCCCTATGCACGATGAGTGCCCGCACCCATTCACTGCAACGAAATAGCTTCATGGATCCGACTCGGAATCTGAGCTTAGAGACGCTTGACAAAAAATGTGTTTGGCGTGTGGTGCGTTTTGGAATTGTTAATGTGATGTGTTCCCATCGTATTTAAGACGAAATAGTTTACAAAGAAGAGGTTTGTTAATGTGACTGTATACATATCTCACTCATACTGGCTAATCAGCTAACATGTTAAAGTAGCCTAGTCTACATCCAAAGTCGCCGTCGTGAAACTAGCCTCATTTTCACAAAAAGCTTCGAGGTAAAATTAAACCTTTAAAAACGTCTACATTTAGCCAATATTATTGTGCACAATTATTTTAGTATAGTTAATATGTAATTTAATTCCATAATTTCCCCAGGAATAACTGTAAAAACGTATTTCAGGAACGGGTCTGTCCTCCCTACAATAACGCTGCAGCATTTGGAGTATTCAAAATGTTATTAATAAGTCTAATGGCTTCATTAAGCCGCCCACTCTCTGCCATCTTGCCATGTCACTCAGTCTCGTCTTGATAGGGAAGGTGGGCGTTAGCTACATCTACCCCAAATCCTTCTTCTTCATTTGTAAGATAATCAGGAACTGAGAATTCAGTACTACTTCCTTTTCAATCAAACTGCCTTCCGTTTCAATCAAACTCTCTCACATAGACAAGTATTCTCTCTCATATAGACAAGTATTCTCTCTCACATAGACAAATATACTCTCTCACATAGACAAGTATTCTCTCTCACATAGACAAATATACTCTCTCACATAGACAAGTATTCTCTCTTACACATCCTGTTATTCTCTTACATATAGTAACATTCTGTTTCACACATACTATTTGTCTCTTACATATATTGTCATACTTTAGTATGATGGTGCATATAAGACGGTATTTTTGTGTGTGTAAGAGAGTATGCCAGTTTATGTGCAAGAGTATAATGGTGTATATGTGAGAGTATAATAGTGTATATGTGAGAGTATAATGGTGTATATGTGAGAGTATAATAGTGTATATGTGAGAGTATAATGGTGTATATGTGAGAGTATAATGGTATATATGTGAGAGTATAATGGTATATATGTGAGGTCATGGTGTGTATGTGAGAGTATAATGGTGTATACGTGAGAGTATAATGGTGTATACGTGAGAGTATAATGGTATATATGTGAGAGTATAATGGTATATATGTGAGAGTATAATGGTATATATGTGAGAGTATAATGGTATATATGTGAGGTCATGGCGTGTATGTGAGATCAAGTATGAATTAAGTCCTATACGGCCTCTCATAGTTGTGTGTGTGTGTGTGTGTGTGTGAGGGAGAGAGAGGGGTAAAGAGAGAGTGTGTGTGTGAGGTTACGAACGAGCGTGTGTGTGTGTGTGCGGATTGTGCTAGATCTAGAAGACAGTGTGTGCTCTGCT
Source organism: Osmerus mordax (assembly GCF_038355195.1). Lineage (NCBI taxonomy): Eukaryota > Metazoa > Chordata > Actinopteri > Osmeriformes > Osmeridae > Osmerus > Osmerus mordax. Next base: position 6,927 of record NW_027120370.1, on the reverse strand, counting down.
GAAGTGAACACATCATACAAGTGTCTGAGGAGGGGTCGTCATTAGATGATTGGAGGGTGTTTGTTTAGTGGTCATCAGGGGTCAAGAGTGTGTGTGTGTGTGTGTGTGGGTGTGTTCATGATTCTTCGGCACACTGAGGAATTCTGGACTACCAAGCCATTGCCTCCTTTGAAACCATTTATTTCTCTCACTCTCTTTCTCTCTCACACACATACTCTTAAAAAAGATGTATGATGTAAGATGTATTGTAAAACATACACACTGCTATATGCCCTTCCTCCACGCACGCACTCTCGCACACACACACACGCACGCACACACATTTGTCCCTAACTGTGCCGTGTGGTTTATCCCTCAGGGTATCCCTACGCCCTGAAGACCCCTGCCAAGGACTTTGTCTCTGGTAAACACACACATCATAGGCCTTTAACACATATCTAACACAAACACTTCACCCGTCTCTGTTAAACAGTGCCCAGGCCCCTGAGCATTGTTTGCTACCGCCCCCGCCCTGAAACACTAATACAACCATCAATTAAACTATGGCACAATCGCTCCGTCGCAGTGTGCAAGCTACGTGTGTGTGTGTGTGCAGATTGTGTGCGTTCTCTGTCCATGTGTCTGCCGCTGTAAAGCACTGTGGAAGCACACTCACACACACACTCACACGCACTAATGCACTGTACTGTGGAAATACTCACTCACACACACACTCACACACACACACACTCACACACACTCACACACTCTGATGTTGTGGGCACACACAGCAAATATGTATGTTCGCACCTTTGCCTACACACATGCGCCCTCTTCCAGCCTACTAGTCAGGTGGCTGAGCGGTTAGGGAATCGGGCTAGTAATCTGAAGGTTGCCAGTTCTATTCCCGGCCGTGTAAAATTACGTTGTGTCCTTGGGCAAGGCACTTCACCCTACTTTCCTCGGGGGAATGTCCCTGTACTTACTGTAAGTCGCTCTGGATAAGAGCGTCTGCTAAATGACTAAATGTAAATGTACTAATCTCCCCCTCACACACACACACACACATTCACTCCGTTCACATAATACATCACTGGGCTTTGAGAGAGTGTGTGTGTGTGTGTGGACACCAGAGTGTTGCAGCTCCACCCCAGTGGTAGTCCCCCTACACACACACACACACACACACCCTCGGCTACAGTATGGGCAAGATGAATGGTTTTGATTATCCAGTGCAAACTTCAGTGTGACAGAGTAATCAATGAAGACCCCCCCCTCTCCCCCCCGCCCTCCCTCCCCCCCCTCCCCGCCCTCCCCCCCCCCCCTGCCCTCCCACCCCTGCCCTCCCCTCCCCCCCTGCCCTCCCCCCCTGCCCTCCCCCCCCTGCCCCCCCTCCTTAAGAACAGACAAATGATCCATGACTCTGCACCCCCGCATGTTCCCATTAATGCTTTCATTATCGGGGCCTGCTGTGTGTGTGGGTGTGTGTGGGTGTGTGTGTGTGGGGGGGGGTGTATGCTCGTGCTTTTGTGTGCATGTGACATGGTGTGTGTGTGTATGTGTTGAATGTGTGTGTGTGTGTGTTGAATGTGTGCGTATGCGTGTGTGTTGAATATATGCATGCGTGTGAAAAGGTGTGCTCTCCTGAACTTCATATATGTATTTGGTTGGGACATACATATTTACAGTGATATTAAGACCAGTATGTATGTGCATATTTATCTTGTGAATTTGTGTGTGTGTGTGTCAGCAGATTGGATGGTGAGGGTGTGAAGTGCTTTGTGGGGCTGCAGTGGACTGCATAGATGAAGAGCTGACACTGCACCCACCCACAGGAGAGAAAGAGAGGGGGGGGAGAGGGGGAGAGGGAGGGAGAGAGAGGGGGGAGGGGGGAGAGGGAGGGGGAGAGGGAGAGAGAGAGGGGGGAGGGAGAGAGAGGGGGGGAGGGGGAGAGAGAGGGGGGGGAGAGGAGGAGAGAGGGGGAGAGTGGGAGAGGAAGAGAGAGGGGGGGGAGGGAGAGGGAGGGGGGGAGGGGAGAGGGGGGGGGGGGGGAGGGAGGGAGAGAGGGGGGGAGAGGAGGAGAGAGGGGGGGAGGGGGAGGGGAGGGGGGGGAGAGGGGGTTTCTCCTTCCTTTGGAGGGACAGACTCATCTTGGAAACAAAGTAGCAGTCATAGGCTACTGCCCCCCTGTGTGTCAGCACTCAGTATTACGCTATCTCTCTCTCTCTCTCTCTCTTCTCTCTCTCTCTCTCTCTCTCTCATCTCTCTCTCTCTCTCTCTTCCTCTCTCTCTCTCTCTCTCTCCTCTCTCTCTCTATCATCCCTCTTCCTCTCACTCCCCTCTCCTCTCTCTCACTCTCTCTCTCCCTATCTCTCTCTCACTATCCTCCTCTCTCTTACTCTCTCACACTCACACTGATGATGCGAGCTGTCATTGTCATCATCAATGCCACCATCTGTCTCTCTTTTGAGGTTGATGTGTGTGTGTGTGTGTGTGTGTGTGAGAGAGATTGCTGTGAGCTTTAGAAAGGGTCATTTCTTTGATCGCAACGTTGGCCCCTCCTCATCATCATCTTCCTCGTCATGATCATGGCTTCCAACAGACCATGAGCTGGTCACAGTTCATATGTGTTACTGCTTAAACGGATAATGTTAATGTAATGCATTGCTGGTTGATTGACCAACGAAAGTGACACCAGATTCTAGCCATGAAAAACCAAGAAAAAGTGGGAACTTGAGTACTGTGGTTAATGGGCCCTATAGGAGAACTGTTTATCTTAAGAAGAAGTACTGCGTCAATTCAAGTGCCGGTTGGGTGTGTGGGAGTGGGGGGGGTCCTGGGGGGTCACAGCCAGCTCTCGCCATGGCACAGGGGGGTCCAGAGGACACGGTTACCATGGTTGCGAGGCCTGGCGGGTACAGGTGAGTAATCGGTCCACGCTGTTCTGGAGCAGGAAGAAAGGCTGTTGCCCTGACAACATAATGTCTTCATTGACAATTACGAGGGATGGGGATCGATGTGTGTGGTGTGTTTTGGTGAGAGAGTCGCACACAATGGAGGGATAAATACATAGAGAGAGACGAGAGAGTGAGAGAGAGAGAGAGAGAGAGAGAGAGAGTGTGTGAGAGAGAGAGTGTGAGAGAGAGAGAGATGAGAGAGAGAGATGTGAGAGAGAGAGAGAGAGTGTGAGAGAGAGAGAGTGTGAGAGAGAGAGAGTGTGAGAGATGAGAGAGAGAGCATGGTGTAGATGACCCGGACTTAGCCCTGCCCAATCCTAATGGTCTCTCTGTGTGCTCTAACTGCCCTTTGAGTGTTTGTGTGTACTGAGGGGGGAAGACATGTATGTGTGTTGTTCCCGTTTAGTGTGAGTGTGCTGTGTGTGAGTGTGTGTGTGTGTGTGTGTGTGTGTGTGTGTGTTGTGTGTGTGTGGAGGCCAGGTGAAAGCAGAGAGTCCTGGGGAGAGCTCAGCATGTCAGCCCTGTAGCCTGAGCCCCAGGTGTCAGCCACCCATTAGTCTGATGGCTGCGAGTGTTTGTGTGTGTGAGTGTGTGTGTGTGCACTGCTCAGACTTACTCCAGGGGGTATAGAATAGCAGTGGGGGGGTAAGCTTGTCTTTCTGCTCAGCGACATAACCTACCTCACACACACCACACACACACACTTCAAATTAGACAAGATTGATCGCTGTGTTGGAGAAGGAACGCAGGTTCTGAGTTCAAACTTTTGAAAACAGTAAAAGTAAAAGCACAAAATTTCCCCTTCAAAAACCCACCTCGTTCTAGTTTATCTTCAGCTTTCACTCTGAGGAAAATGTATCAAATGAAAGCCGTCATCCCCCCCCCCCTCTCCGCCCGTGAGTTCCCTTTTAAAACATCAGATCTTCTCTCGAGATGGACGATGAAGCCAGCGGAGGAGCAGTTAGTGTCTCCAGCATCATTAAAGGGGAGCGACGCGTCCCCGCCGTAAGCTCGTCTTCTCCGCTGTTGTCACCCGCTCTCCCTCGTCCCCGAGCGGCGAGAGGGAGGGGCTCGCCATTAAGGCGTTTACATCCCATTTTATATATGCAGTCTGCTGCTCATTTACATGTACTTAGCATAAATCTGCTATATGTGAGGGAAGGGGAGGAGGTGGAGGGGAGTAGAATCAGGAGGGAGGACAGGGGAGGGTAAAGGAGAGGGGGAAAGTATGATGGAGAGGAGGAGGAGGTGGGGGAGAAAGATTAAAAGAGAGGAGATAGAGGGGGCCCTGTAGGGTTCTACTCTAGTGTTGGTTTGATTACAACGTTTTTAGTGTTGTGGGGAATCTGGAGATTGGAAAATAACAACTGAACAAACATGTAGCTTGTTTGTCTGGGCACTCGTTCAGTTTTTTCTCCTTTGGCACTTTGCTGTCTGCATGCAAACCTTGTTTACTTCTCTCCATCTCTCTCCCTCCGTGCCTCTCTATCTCAGCACTGGATCTATACTCACTCGTTTACATTTACATTTAGACATTTATCTTCATTCATTCTTATCCAGAGCGACTTACAGTAAGTTCAGGGACATTCTCCACGAGGCAAGTAGGGTGAAGTGTCTTGCCCAAGGACACAACGTCATTTTGCACGTCCCGGGAATCGAACCTGCAACCCTTTCTGATTACTAGTCCAATTCCCTAACCGCTCAGCCACCTGACTCCGTTTAATCTCCTCACTCTCTCTTAGTCTTTCTCACTCTCCCACTGCTGCTGATACACATAAACAAATGCTTTTCCTCTTGAATTTTTTCTCCCTCCACCCACTCCCTTCCAATTCCCCTCCCTCAAGCTCTTTCTCATCCTCCCCCTCTCCTCTCCACCCCTTCATCCCCCCTCCCTCACTCTCTTGTCTCCTCAAATTGATATTAAAATTAAAACACTGAAGCAGCTGCTGAGTGGACAGGTTTTCGTTCCTGTTTTAATGCTAATCTCATTAGCAGCGAAGCCTGAGTGTAGCACAGCCTTCTGGAGGGACTTGGGTAAACGCCTTGCTAGCAGGCCCGTCCAAAATGGCAGTCTTATCACAAGAGAGCTTTCTTTTTTTCTTGCTAAAACTTTAATGGTCATTCCCTCGTGAAATAAGGCAATATTTTGGATATCGGGGTTAGTTTGTATTCTGCACGATAGGACCTCCTCTTTGCATCACTGGGTTCCAGGTCTTATAGGGAGTCTGTATGTCTGTAGTCTGTCTGTATGTCTGTCTGTCTGTCTGTCTGTCTGTCTGTCTGTCTGTCTGTCTGTCTGTCTGTCTCTGCATACTGTGACAGAAGGAGAAAGAGAAATAGGGACAGAGTTCACCTCACAAACATCATCTATGCTGCTGTGGTTGTTAAAAGAAATTCGCAAGACAGACAAACATCAGCACCCCAAAACACCACACACAAAAACACACAAACACAAGCACACACAGCACACAAACACCAAAGCCACTTAGTGCTGGCTTTGGAACTGTATGCATTCTGTATCCAAGGCAACCTAAATGAGTCTCAGAGGTATGCGGGCATTACTGCTCCAGCCAGCGAAGAGTAGAGAGTGAAGGAGAAAGGTGAAAGATGAGATTGGAGAGGAGAGAGGGAGAGAGGACTGGGGAGAAGAGGGAAGAGAGAGGAGTGGAGAGGAGGAGATAAGACCAGAGAAAGACGAAAGTCATAGAGTTCAAGTCAGAGGTTGAAAAAGTGAGGGAGAGAGGGATGAGAGAGGAAGGGCGAGAAAGGAGGGGAGGAGGAGTGCAGGGTAGGAGTGCAGGGAGGGGGGAGGAGTGCAGGGGCTAGATAGGGTGAATGAGAAAGTAGGGAAATGGATGGGAAAACTAGCATGCTGCTTATTGCATGCCAGGAAGAATAAAGCTAGTCACCATTCTTGTGTGAGCGTGCGTGTGTGTGTGTGTGTGAACCATACCAACACAGACAGAAGTAATCAAATCCAGAGTCCAGACAAATATGTTACTCCAGAGGCAAGTAGGTGAAGTGCCTTAGCCCAAGGACACAACGTCAATTTGCACGGCCAAGAATCGAACCAGCAACCTTTTGATTACCAGCCCACATTCCCTAACCGCTCAGCCATCTGACATCCCATCCGTAATACACACACCATCACAAGCCGACATGAATGGTATTCTGGACATATGCCTCAACAAGTATGCTTGCTAAAGTGCAGATGCATCCTAAACGCAAACACGTACTCATGCCAACACACACTTGACGCATCTACACACTCATGCTAAGTCACACTTACACACACTCTCTCACACACAATGACTGGTGTCGTCTGGGTAACAGAAGGGGCTTCTAGAACACAGCCGGCAGTGGGCGAGATGACGCAGTCACACACACACACACACACACACACTGTTATTAAAAACTAAATATACACCATGTAAGAAGTCTGTTTCTCAGAACCATCACAGATGCTGGCAAAGCGGTTCAAACTGAGAGAAGGTGTGTTTCTCACCAATTATGTAACCGTGAGTGTGTGTGTGTGTGTGTGTGTGTCAGATAGTTACAGGAGGTGTTGATTGGAATCAGTGTGTGTGTGTGTGTGTGTGTCAGTGTGTATCTTGGCGTGCTAAAAACAAGCATGTCCACTCCTGTATTCCCCTGAGTGCCTGTCCCCTCTATGTTCCCTGTCTTTCTAGCATTCGTCTTTCCCTTCACCCTAGTCTAAAGTGTTTTGACGTGTGTGTGTGTGTGTGTGTTGTGTGTGTGTGTGTGTGTAGAATCCCCTTCTACTGTGGGTGCTTTACTGCAGCTGTTTGGGTTCTCCCCTCCTCTGACATCTTGACTGACATGACATAACATAGACCTAACAGTGCTGGAGGTCACACTCGGCATTAATGGGTAATGTTGTTCTAACATAGCTGCATCTCTCCATGCAGTCATAACCGCACTATTTCTACACCTGTAATGTCGGCTCGTTGCTTACCTGCCATAAGCAGCT
>NC_090060.1:18555275-18639676 GCF_038355195.1 Osmerus mordax | reverse complement strand
TTACTGTAAGTCGCTCTGGATAAGAGCGTCTGCTAAATGACTAAATGTAAATGTGATTACTGTTATCTACCTCCACCTCTCTCTCTGTCTCTGTCGCACTCTCTGTCTCTCTTCCTTTCTCTACCCCTTTGTCTCTCTCTGTCTCTCTCTCTCTCCCCTCTCGCTCTCTCTCTCTCTCTCTCTCTCTCTCTCTCTGTCGCTCTCTCTGTCTGTCTCTCACCCACCCTCTCTCTATCTTCATCCCTCCCTCTCTCCATAAACCTTCTCCTCCTCTCTCTTTCCTGTGTGTCTGTCCATCCATCCATCTCTCTGTGTTAACATTGTATTTTCTTTCAGCTGGCATTTTAGCCCCCCCCCCTCCCTTCTCCATCAATAATGGAAGAGATGCGTTCATGGTAACTTGTATGTCATCTAGCATTATTACTGTACCTGTCTGTAGGACAGGGAGCTTCACACACACACACACACACACACACACACACACACACACACACACTTCACCTGTCTCCAGGCTGCCCAGCTTGGAAACCGTCTGGTCCTCTTATTGATTACATTTTGCTACGTGATGGTTACACTGTTTCTCCCTGTTTTCTGTTTAGTAGCCTTGAGGTGTTAATCTCTCACTCTCTATCTCACTGCTTCTCTCTCTTACTCTCCCTCCCTCTCTCTACTTCTCTGCCTCACTCACTCTCTCCCTCCTTCTCTTTCTTTCTCCCTCCCTCCCTCCCTCTCTCGCTCTCTCTCTCTCTCTCTCTCTCTCTCTCTCTCTCTCTCTCTCTCTCTCTCTCTCTCTCTCTCTCTCTCCCTTTCTCTCTCTCTCTCTAATTCTCTGCCTCACTTTATCCCTCCCTCTCTCTCTCCCTACCTCTCTCTACCTCACTCTCCATCTCCCTGCTTCTCTCTCTTTCTCTCCCTCCCTCCTCTCTCTTTCTTTACCTACTTCCCTCACTTTTTATCTCCCCCCTCTCCTTCCTCTCTTTACCTCCCTTTCTTCCTTTCTCTCCCGCAGTTTCTCTCTCTTTTTCCCTTTATTTCTCTTTACCTCCTTCCCCCTCCCTTACTCTCTCTCTCTCTCTCTCTGCTCACTGAAAGTGTTCAGATCCTTAGAAAACATAATGTCATGTTTAGAAAATCAATAAGAATGGAAACTCCACAGCGCTTATGATTTTATGAACTTAGCCTCAAGTGGACCTACATGTTATTCAGAAAATAAAACTTGCATGAAGTATATCATGCAAACACTCCAAGGAACACATGACTCAAGTGGCTTAGACCTCGGAGCTAATGAGACCTTCACTATGAGACATACACTGGTAGTAAGGAGAGGAGGAGAGGAGGAGAACAGATGTGTGATTCCTTGGGACTCCCCTTCACCAGCACACTGATTAACCAGCATCCATGAAGCCTCCCAGCTTTACACCATCAGTGAGGAGGAAAAGGAGAAGAGGAAGGGGAGGAAAGAATAGAGGTAAAGGAGAGGCGGAGAGGAGGGAGGGAGAGGGACAGGGAGAGGGAGAGGGACAGGGAGAGGCAGAGATGGAGATGAGAGAGGGTACTTCTACTTCAGGGATATGGCAGAGAATGTGTGTGTGTGTGTGTGTGTGTATGAGCGTGTTCCCCTGTGTTTGTGTGTTCCTCTGTGTGTGTGTGTCTTGGAGAGAGAGTGTGTGTGTTCCCCTGTGTGTGAGTGTGTGTCTTGGTACATAAAAGGCTTGTGCAGAGTCTGAGAGCTGGAGACAGCGCTGGCTCAGTGCCCATGGCTCCTGGGGAAATGTTACGTTTCACATCCAGGTGTTCAGCTTTTACACACTGGCCAGCTCCTCTCTCCTCCTCCTTTCTGCTTTCTCTTCCTTCTCTCATCTCTCCTCCACTCCTCCTCTTCTCCACTCCTCCTCTTCTCCTCTCCTCCTCCTCCTCTCCTCTTCTCCTCTCCTCCTCCCCCTCCTCTCCTCCTCGTCCTCTCCTCTTCCTCCTCCCCTCCTCTCCTCATCTCCTCTTCCTCCTCTCCTTCTTCTTCTCTTCCTCCTCTCCTCCTCCTCCTCTCCTCATCTCCTCATCTCCTCCTCTCCTCTTCTCCTCTCCTCCTCCCCCTCCTCGTCCTCTCCTCTTCCTCCTCCCCTCCTCTCCTCCTCTCCTCATATCCTCTTCCTTCTCTCCTCCTCTCCTTCTTCTTCTCCTCCTCCTCTCCTCATCTCCTCTTCCTCCTCTCCTTCTTCTTCTCTTCCTCCTCTCCTCCTCCTCCTCTCCTCCTCTCCTCCTCTCCTCAATGTTTTCTGGATGCTCTCCACCGCTGCTGATGCTGAGCCAAACACAGACAGGTTTCTGTTTGAACAGGTCTGGGAGAGTGGCTGGAAGCCCAGCACTGAGGAACGCTAGCAGCTAGCATTGTAGATCAGTGCTGGTGTTCGCCTCTCAACGAGTGACTTCAAATAGGAGGGCAGACGCTGCAGGGAGCAAGGTGGAGTGAGCAGCTGAACTGTGACGTGTGTAGTGTGACAGTAATCTGGAGAGAACAAGGTTTAGAATGGGGTTGGCTACCTGAGTACTGACATGGTAAGTCACACATGCTTGGGTGTGTTCATGCTGTCTGTCAGATCTGCTTGGATTGAAAACGATGGGATTACAGAATACATTGGTTGATTTAATAATCCCTGAGATGGAGGCTGGGAGTGTGGCTTTCCCTCCATAATGATATTTCATTTAGAATTTTTTATCCAAAGCAGAGTGGAGTCTTGGTTTAAAATCTTTTCAGAGTGACTTTTTGTAGCTTTGTTGTACCTTCATGCCGTCGCTATGATTCTAATGAAACCCAGTCCAGTTGTGACTGTAGCTAGCTAGGTGTAGTCCACTGAGGTGGCAGTTAGGCTGTTTTGTTTTTGTTTTCGGCCGGGGTGCTTGCGCATGTTTCGGGGGAGGCGGATTTCGGAAATTGAAGGCACACAGTGAGAGGGCACGGTCTGCCACTGCCATCCCTATATCTCTATCCACTGAGCATGAGGGTGTTTGTGTGTGTATGTGTGGCTTCTCTGTCAGAGCAGCCTGTAATGCAGACATAAAAATCAATAAGCTCGCATTCACAATTAAGAGTAGTAAACTAAGATCACAGATACTGTGACTGTCAAAACTCAAAAATAATTTAAAGAGATGAGTCAACAAAGTTTGTTCACCAAAGTCCACCAAAAGTACTCTGTGAGCTTAAACAAGTTTGTCCAATAAACTGCGCATTGTCGCTGTTTCATATAAGTCACCAACGAGACGATAACAAAACAAACTATTAATTGAAAATCAAAGTAAACAGATTATTTGCATTTGTTTTTGAAAATATGCAACAGCAAAACAATTGAACATCTTGGCGCAGCTGACTACACCACGTTATTTACATTATAAATTGCCTTCTAGCTGATCCAGATCTTATTGGCTATCGCAACTAACCGTCTCCGTTCACTTACAGCGCACGGGAGCCTGCTCTGTTGATTCTGAAGGCCTCAGGCAGATTTCATAGAACCTGACAACACAAGCTAGCTGAATTATTATTGGATAAAAACTACACCATAATATACAACATATCAGCAGCTCAACAAAGTGGATATAATATGACATGAAGAGAACAGACTACGGAGAATATTTTTTGTTATTAATATCAGTGTATTTATTGAATGACATTAAGATGGGGGCAATTAGGAAGAAAAAATATATAACCGCTAAACATTTTTATAATATCATTTACATATTTTTTGTGAACGTTTGACCCGCCACTGTATGGGAAGGTACGGGAGGAGCTGTCCAGGGTGCTGGAGGAGCTGGCCAGGGTGTCGGCTTGGGAGGAGCTGGCCAGGGTGCTGGAGGAGCTGGCCAGGGTGTCGGCTTGGGAGGAGCTGGCCAGGGTGCTGGTGGTCCGTTTAGGGCGGCGGCTGGACCCATGCTGATAACAGCCTTTACGTGGCTGAGCCTTCACACAGTTCATCAATGACAAGCAATGTAATTTATAGATAGGCATATTTGTCTCCTGGACATGACCAAGGGTTATGTTCTCATGAGCTTAATATAGCAGGGTATATATCAAAGATTGTTTATTAAATTCAGAGCATTCCAAACTGTATAAAAGTAATAAAGTAATCATTAGTTATTGTTAATGGATCAATGGTTAAAGACAGACCTCTTCACCAGGCCAGGTTGGAGCTCTCTGGAGAAACAACTCTCTAAAGTCAGCTGCTTCAGGGTGTTCTCTCTCAAGACTTGCGATTGTGAGTGTGTGTGTGTGTGTGTCGGACAGACAGAGAGTGTATCCCGATGTCGATTACCAGCCACCCTTCGTGCTAAACTGTGAGGTATTGATTACACGCAGAGAGCTTCTATATTCAATTAGCAGGCAGAAAAGCACTAATCAAATCAGTCATCAGCGTCTGGGAGTGGAGATCAACTGCAGGGAACTTTCTGTTCAGATGTCAGAGCATCTGCTGAGAGGTTCAGAGGACCCGCTGTTCTCAGAGAGAGGAAAGTTGTTCTGCTCAGCACTGAACACTGTAGCTGTTAGTAGCTTGAAGGTTTTACACTGTTGTCAGCAATGGTGGAGTTACCCTTCTCTCTCACACATATCTTCCAACCCATCCATCCACCCACCCACCCCACAGCCCCAACCTCCCACTGCTCCACTTCCACCATGCACCTCCCTACACGCCCCCTCCCCCCCCCCTCTCCCCCTCCCACCCCCCCCCCCCCCCTGGGATGCAGGGTTGGGCTGTTTGAGACCCAGAGCACAGCGAGTGTGTCTGAACCCTCAGGATGAGAACACAACTCTGCCTCCATGATCAGAATCAACAACAGCACTAAAAACATCTCCCAGTCTGAGAGAGAAGTGAAGAGGAGACTTACACTAAAGTGTTTATTGAAATGTTGAAGTCCGTCACGGACTCACAAAGCTGATTCGATTTAACGTATAGAATGCATGAAGATGATTGAGAGGAGAAGAGATGACAGAAGGAAAGGAGGGCAGGGAAGATAACAGGATAGGAGGAGGGAACAGGAGAAGGAGGAAGTGGGTAAAATGACAGGAGGAGGAAGAGAGCAGGGAGGAGGGCAGGGAGGAGGAGGCGGTGATGGTGCTTGTGGTTCTCAGTACTTCCTCCTACTCTCCTGGTCTGTGCTTATTACTACCAGACAAGCTGAACTAAGTGATGTCATCAGTCCTCATGCTGAGAAGGAGACACTGTGAATCCCATCATTAAACACAAAGATGGAAAGAGATGAAGAGAGAGAGGAAGAGAGGCGGAGAGAGGGAGAGATAGATAAATAAAGAGAGAAACAGAGAGAAAGAGCCGTACAGACAGAGAGAGAGAGAGATGGAGAAAGAGAGAAAGAAGACGGAGAGTGATAGAGACAAAGAATAGAGAGAAAGAACAGTCAGTCGTGATGAAGAGACCCAGAGTTGGGCTCACTGCAGAGACAAAGCAACCTCTCCTCTCAGAGGGTGGAGGGGAGAGAGGGTAAGCGAGAGAGAGTGGGAGAGGGAGGGAAGTAAGCAGAGAGGGGGGGAGAGAGAGGGAGGGAAGGAAGGAGAGAGGGAGAGAGGGAGAGAGGGAGAGAAGGAGGGAAGGAGAGAGGAGGGAGAGATGGAGGGAAGGAGAGAGGGAGAGAGAGAGAGAGATGGAGAGGGAGGGAGGGAGGGAGAGAGGGAGGGAGGGAGGGAGGGAGGGGAGGGGAGAGAGGGAGGGAAGGAGAGAGGAGGGAGAGAGGAGGGAAGGAGAGAGGAGGGAGAGAGGGAGGGAAGGAAAGAGGGTAAGAGAGAGCGTGTGTATTACAAAGTAGAAAAACAGTTTTAATGGGAAATCCATTGTTGCCAAAAGGACTAAACAATAAAACAGAAATGACACAACCATAAAAAGCACAAAATGCTCTAAAATGGCAAAAACCAACAAAATAGAAAATGAGAGACAAACGACACAGAAAATATAAAATTCTTCTCTCCCTTCATATCTCACTTTCTCTTTTCTCTTTCTCAGTCTCTCTCTAACTCACCTTTTTGTCCTCTGTGAGTGTGTGAATGTATGTGTGTGTGTTTATTGTTTGTGAGTATGTGTGTGTATATGTATAGGGTTAGGTGTGTGTGTGTCGGTGTGTATGTAGGTGTGTGTGTGTGTGGTGTTAATAAGGTAGTCTGCACCCCTGCATGTCAGATAATCAGATCACATTATGTAACGCTGGATTCATCACGCTATCACGTCTAACTATCCCCAACAAGGACCCTCTCTGGGCTGCCCCCCCCCCTCTGGGGGCCTGTATTAATAACGGATATCTTTGAATTGAATCATCAATGATCCATCATGGATCAGTGTGAAACAAGACCAACTTCAGTTTACAGTCTTATCTATCTTATCATTTTACATTTACATTTTACATTTATTCATTTAGCAGACGCTTTTATCCAAAGCGACTTCCAAGAGAGAGCTTTAAAAAGTGCATAGGTCACTGATCATAACAACGAGATAGCCACAAAAACATTGCGAGTAGCCAAAACATGAAGCACACATTGTGAACAACCAAAGTAAGTGCCAAAGGGAAGAACCATAAGAGCATGTAGTTAAACAAGTTACAATTAAACAACATGAACTGCTATAAGTGCAAGTGTACCTGTGAAAAAACAAACAAAACAAAAAAACAAGCAACAATAATAAAAACAATATATCACAGCGAGTACAAACAATTTTAAATCAGTTACCACTAACCACAAGAGCAACAAGTCTCTGAGCAAGAGTCATTGTGATCCTTGAGGAAACTAACATCGGGTCAAGCGAACCATTCCTAAGTACCGTTGTACTCCCGGAACAAGTACGTCTTGAGCCTTTTCTTGAAGGTGGAGGGACAGTCAGTGTCTCTGATGGAGGTGGGGAGTTGATTCCACCACTGGGGGGCCAGACAGGAGAAGAGCTTGTGTTGGGACCGGGCGGTCTTGAGCGGTGGGACCACCAGGCGGTTGTCTGAAGAAGACCATAGGTGACGGGTGGGGGTGTAAGGCTGCAGGAGAGACTTGATGTAGACGGGTGCAGTCCCGTTCACTGCTCGGAAGGTCAATACCAGGGTCTTGAATCTGATACGGGCCATGATAGGTAGCCAGTGGAGAGAGATGAGGAGCGGGGTAACATGGGAGCGTCTGGGTAGATTGTAGACCAGACGGGCCGCTGCGTTCTGAATCCTCTGAAGAGGGCGGGTTGCACATGCTGGGAGACCAGCGAGCAGCGAGTTGCAATAGTCCAACTTGGAGAGGACAAGTGCTTGGACTAGCAGCTGGGTGGAGTGCTCAGACAGGTATCTCCTGATCTTCCGGATGTTGTAGAGGGTGAATCTACACGACCGGGAGACCGCAGCAATGTGGGCCGTGAGCGAGAGCTCGTCGTCCATGGTAACCCCAAGGTTCCTGGCAGATGGCAGGATGAAGGGGTCACCGTCGCAGATCCCAGGGTGATTGAGAGATCGTGGGAGATGGAGGGTTTAGCCGGGATGATGAGAAGTTCTGTTTTGGCGAGGTTCAGCTGGAGGTGGTGCTCGGTCATCCAGGCGGAGATGTCTGTGAGGCAGGCCTCAATCCTAGCTGAGATCCCCGGATCGGTCGGGGGGAACGACAGGTACAGCTGCGTGTCGTCAGCGTAGCAGTGGTAGGAGAAGCCATGGGAGGTGATGATTGGTCCAAGTGAGGTGGTGTACAGAGAGAAGAGGAGGGGTCCAAGGACGGAGCCCTGTGGGACACCCGTGGAGAGCTTGCGAGGGCCTGACAGTTTGCCTCCCCAGGAAACCTGGTAGGATCTTCCCGACAGGTAGGATGAGATCCACTGGAGTGCAGTGCCAGTGATGCCCATCTCAGAAAGTCTGGCGAGCAGGATCTGGTGGTTAACCATATCAAACGCTGCAGAAAGGTCACACAGCAGCTGGATAGTAACGTGATTCTAACTGACCCTACGGTTGCCTGGCAGCTGTCACTGTGACAATGATACAGGCAGTGCCAGAATGTGTGTGTGTGTGTGCTTCCTTGGGTGTGCACATGTACATGTGCACTTGGGAGTTTTGGTTCATGCATGTGTGTGTTTGATCGAGAGACAAAGAGATCCAAAGAGAGAGAGAGAGGGAGAGAGAGGTACTGAGAAACAGAGACAAAAAGAGAGAACGGAGAGAGGGAGAAAGAGAGAGGGAGAGAGAGAAAGCGGGAGGGAGAGTGAGAGCGAGAAAGAGAGAGCGTGGAGAGGGAATTGCTGAATTGAAATGTCGTTCAGATAAAAGGGCAGGCTGGTGTTTGAGTGATGTCAGGCCCACCTGAGACTGGCTCAGCTCTCTCAATCTAACATCTTTATTGACAAGTTCTCCTGTGGTCCTGAAAGACATTCTCTTCTCTCAGCAAAATCTATCAACTCTGGAAGAATGACAGATTTAACCCTTATAAATAAGACCAGTGCGGGGAGAGGAAAGAAAATTGAATGTATTCTGTGGGCGTGTGCATGTGGATAAGCACACACACACTCACTCACAGCTACACTTACAGTTCCACTCCATCATTACATTGAATTTTCTATTGTTTCTTCACAAACACACAGACCCACACCCACCCACACGCACACACAGTAACACACACACACCCACACACACAGTCCCTCTTCATCAGTAAGTGTATGTTATAGTGTTTCTTCAGACACACACTCACACATACAAACACAGAAACACACACACAGCTGATGTCATGATCACTTCTTCTCCTGTCTGAACCAGGAAGTGTAAACCTGAGTCACAGCTGATGAGAGAGAGAAGACTTCAGGGTCGCTTTCAACCATGGAGGTCTGTGTGACTGTGTGTGTGACTGTGTGTTTGTGTGTCTGCAGAGTCTATAAACAGCCCCAGGCTACAGTAGCAACAGTGTTCCCTAAGGGGCGCTGGTGCAGACCCAAGGGGCCATCTGGCTCTGCTGCTGCCACAGACGGGGGCTCGCTGCTGGGCGGGAGGAGTCCTTCGCCCCGCTCTCCCCTCCTAACCTCCACGTCTTCAGTCTCACCCTGAGAGACTCACGTGATCATTTATTTAAGAACTGAGGGAGTACAGTAGGGGAGAGGACTGCCACTGGCTCTCTCTCTCCTCTCTACACCTCCCTCTCTCTCCTCTCTCCACCTCCCTCTCTCTCCCCGCTACACCTTCCTCTCCTCTGCTTCTCTCTCCTCTCTACACCTCCCCCTCTCCTCTCTACACCTCCCTCTCTCTCCTCTCTACACCTCCCTCTCTCTCCTCTCGACACCTCCCTCTCTCTCCCCTCTACACCTTCCTCTCCTCTGCTTCTCTCTCTCTCTCCTCTCGACACCTCCCTCTCTCTCCTCTCTACACCTACCTCTCCTCTGCTTCTCTCTCTCCTCTCTACACCTCCCTCTCCTCTGCTTCTCTCTCTCTCTCCTCTCTTTCTCTCCTTCTGTGATGCAGCTCATAAATGATGCTGTTTGATCAGCAGATCAAGCTGGTTCCAGAGTGATTCCTACCTCCATCCCTCCATCAAATTTCACTCCACCCCTCCACCCTTCCTCACTCGACCCCTCCATCCCTGCTCACTCCACCCCTCTATCCTTCCTCACTCCACCCCTCCTCACTCCACCCCTCCATCCTTCCTCACTCCACCCCCTTTTATCTATCCTGTGCATATGTTCCCCATCTGAAACTGTTGCAGTGATCTCCTATAGAAGAAGCTGAAATGGGTTTCCATTTGTTAACGGTAACAGCTTCAATGTTATCAGGCCGCCCTCTTGAGAGTAGACTTCATTACTGGGAAACCCTGTCAGTGTCAGTATTCACTAATGACACACAGCAGATAGGAGTCCTGCAGCCATGAGCCAGTAGCATCCAAGCTTCACACCACAGTCATTCTGCTTTCATCAAGGCTTACAGTTAGTCAGGCTGGGCACAGGAGGCACACCACCACACACACAGACACACACACATATGCTGACACACAAATGCAGACACACACATACACATGCAGACACACACACATGCAGACACACACACATGCCGACACACACACACACACAGACATACACACACATGCAGACACACACACACATACAGACACACACACACATACAGACACACACACACATGCCGACACACACACATGCAGACACACACACACATGCAGACACACACACATGCAGACACACACACATGCAGACACACACACATGCAGACACACACACACATGCAGACACACACACACAGACACACACACACATGCAGACACACACACATGCAAACACACAGACACATGCAGACACACACACACACAGACACACACACACATGCAGACACACACACATGCAAACACACACACACATGCAGACACACACACATGCAGACACACAGACACATGCAGACACACAGACACATCAAAGTTTGTTTCTTCTTGTCACTTTTTGTCATGTTATGTAACATTAATGACTTGATGTGACTTTGATAAAAGAATCAAGGTTGTGTTGAGACTGTACAAGTCTTCCAGGCCTCATGAATTCTTCAGTTTTATCTGAGGACTGTGAGCTCACAACGCCTCCAGACCAGAATGACTGAACCTGTTTTTCCAACCCGGCGCAGGAACCAGACAAAAGCATTTATTATTCATGCTGAGATTGATGATTGAAATAATTGATCCCCTGCAGTCATTATGAGTGTCACTGACGACAGAGCTGGGGTTGCATTGGTGTGTATGTGTGAGTTAGGGTGTGTGTGCGTGTGTGTTTTGATGTGTGTGCTTGTGTGAGTTAGGGTGTGTGTGTGTCTTTGCTTGTGAATGTATTGTGGTTATGTTTATGAGAGCAATTACTGCATGTGCAATGACTTGAATCCTACTGTGTGTGAGCGTGTGTGTGTGTAAGGGAGTCAGGTGGCTGAGCGGTGAGGGAATCGGGCTAGTAATCCGAAGGTTGCCAGTTCGATTCCCGGTCATGCCAACTGACGTTGTGTCCTTGGGCAAGGCACTTCACCCTACTTGCCTCGGGGGAATGTCCCTGTACTTACTGTAAGTCGCTCTGGATAAGAGCGTCTGCTAAATGACTAAATGTAAATGTAAAATGTAAGGGCGAGTGCATGTGTGTGTGTGAGCGTGTGTGTGTTCTCGCCTGTTTAAGGATTCTTCAGTACATCTCTCCCGTCTCTAAACATTAAGCACAACAACATTTTCGAATCTCACACTGACCTTTAGCGCCTGACAAACGACACTCAATTAAGGAACAATCAGCCTTTGCCATTAAATCCCCCACCTACTTCTCAGTCACACACGTCACTAACTCACAGATACAACATATACAGCACAGTCATATAGATACAACACAGTCATACAGTGATACAACACAATCATATAGAGATACAGCACAGTCATAGAGATACAACAGTCATATAGAAATACAACACAGTCATATAGAGATACAACACAGTCATAGAGATACAGCACAGTCATATAGAGATACAACAGTCATATAGATACAACACAGTCATATAGAGATACAGCACAGTCATATAGAGATACAACACAATCATATAGAGATACAGCACAGTCATATAGTAATTGCTCTCATAAACATAACCACAATACATTCACAAGCAAAGACACACACACACCCTAACTCACACAAGCACACACACATCAAAACACACACGCACACACACCCTAACTCACACATACACACCAATGCAACCCCAGCTCTGTCGTCAGTCACAACACAATCATATAGAGATACAGCACAGTCATAGAGAGATACAACACAGTCATAGAGAGATACAACACAGTCATATAGAGATACAACACAGTCATATAGAGATACAGCACAGTCATAGAGATACAACACAGTCATATAGAGATACAACACAGTCATAGAGATACAACACAGTCATAGAGATACAGCACAGTCATAGAGATACAACACAGTCATATATAGATACAGCACAGTCATAGAGATACAACACAGTCATAGAGATACAACACAGTCATATATAGAT
This sequence comes from Osmerus mordax, assembly GCF_038355195.1. NCBI lineage: Eukaryota > Metazoa > Chordata > Actinopteri > Osmeriformes > Osmeridae > Osmerus > Osmerus mordax. The sequence continues at coordinate 18,627,670 of NC_090060.1, read as the reverse complement.
ACAGCACAGTCATAGAGATACAACACAGTCATATATAGATACAGCACAGTCATAGAGATACAACACAGTCATATAGAGATACAGGATGGGATGGGATGTAACAAAGTACAAATACTTTGTTACTGTACTTAAGTCGATTTTTCTGGTATCAGTACTTTAGTTCACAATTTTTTTTCTGAACCACTTTTTACTTTCGTTCCTTAAATGTTTTAACTACTTTAGTTTTAATCTGTATTTGGTGGCATGATCAATATTATTTATTGTCATTGCACACCTTTTTTCATTTCCTGGCTATCACGCACATCAAAAGTTAAATAGTCTACAAAGCTACCATGGAGCAAGGCAGAAGGCAACAAGAAGAATATTTTCAACATTTTTAATTTTTTTTAAGTTTGCATCATTGATGAGTACTTGATGAGGTTGAAAGGTTGAAAAAAACTTTTTGAAAAAGAGTTTTGAAAGGTTGAAAAAATATATATAAAAAAAGAGGGCGGATGGTTGAGCATTAAATCTTAGTGTCTGTGGACTGACCTGGCACTGCTAGTTAGCTAGCTAGCAATGTGGCTGGCACAGACCCCCACCCCTCGCTCCTTGGCTTGAGGCAACGGCCCCGGTGGATGTAGGTGGTAATGCATTTCCAGTTAGGCACCCGGCTCGTCCGGTCGTTTTTTTTCTATTAACTCCAGTCAACCAGGGATGTAGTGGGGGCTATACGCACGTAAAAGCCGTTTACGCACCTCCCGAAATTGGGAAATTGCGTTTATCCACCTCTAAATCGCGTTTATTTGCGTTTACGAATATTTAAGTTCCCTGCGCCTCGTATTCTGCCGTTGGAATAATCCAAAATGAATGTGGTCAGGGGCAGATCTAAAGATTTTCATTCAGGGTGGCAGAAGGAAGTTATTGGGTGGACTCCTGGAGGCGAATCAAAACCCAAAGTAGGGGGGTACGGTACTCCCTATGGTAAATGATTAGGCTATAACAATGTAGTTTAAATGAAACACTAATATTTATATTATTTATCGAAATGTTCTGTAATGTACAAATAATATTTTTCCATGGGAAGATTGGGGTGGCAGTATTTTTTTATTGGGGTGGCAGCCGCCATCCCTTGCCACCCCTTAGATCCGCCACTGAATGTGGTGTAATTTTAAAACACCAAAAACTAAATTTCATATTGTTGAACATATAAACGCTGTCGTCTGAATCATTTAATCTGCGCTGTATATGTAGCCTGGTCCTAACCAGACCCTCGTCCATTTCATTTGTACAGAGGGTCGCTCCATTGACAAGCGTTAACTTCCTTGAAGGCGGGTACTCTGAAGTTTAAAACTATTGGATCTGGCACAGCCACTCTGATCTGCCATAACCAATCACTAGCGTTCGCCTTAGCCAACTCCTTCAACACTGTAACAGAGCTAGCTGCCGTAGCTGGGAAATCAAACTTTTCCAGAACCCCGTGGGGAGGAGGGCCACAACATCATGGCCACCAACAAAACTCAGCAAGGATTGTTTTTGCTCCGGCTTTAACTTATGGATATTCAGCTTTGCTCACATCTTTTTCCGCCGTCATTACTGAACTACAACTCAAACTAATGCACAACATCAACGTCATCGTTCTCAGCCACTCCCTCTGTTCGCTGATTGGACCTACAATTTTTTTTTTTTATGAAAACCGACTAATACACTGAAATCCCAGACCTACGTACTTCCGCTCATTTTTTATTTTGCTTCTGTACTAGGAGGGCAGAGCCAGGCTATTGTATATGGTATGTGACCCTCCAATCAATGCGTTGCGGCTGCGGTGGCGACACCAATCAGGATCCACGAAGTATGTAAAAGCATACACGTCGGGGTTTAGCCAACTGTTCGGAATGGATTAATTAGCCATGGATATCAGGCGATTTTTGAAGAGACCATCGAGTGCTCCCACTCCCACAGATGCCCGCAAAAGGCCTCAAGTACAGAGTAAGATCAATTCACGTTTGTAAACTTTGTTTTGGTTCGCACAACATTGCATTACCTAAGACAGGGACAAACGCTAGCGGCTAGCCTAATAACGTGCTTTCAAATACCACGACAAGCCTTCCTTACTGGTTCCATCTAAATAGGCCTAATGAAACGTAATAATAAATAAATAAATAATAAAATTCAGTTTACCCACTGAGTTAGTTTACCCACTACACCACTGCAGTCAACATATCCAAAACTATCTCCCCCAATCATTTTTGTTCGATTCTCGAAACTGGCTCATACTACTACATTTTTCATAGAATATTTTTTCACGATTTTTGCTCATTTTGAAACCAATCCAAAATGGGTAAACGAGCACCCCATTTATTTGCTTACGTCAAGAAAAGTTGCCTGGAAATGTGCTCGCGGATACGAATAGGGCACAAGCACAAAAGTGAACATTAGTCGATCGCTGATTTACCTGAGCTGAATGAGCACAAGGAGAAAGGGCTTCATACAGTTGCCTGCCTTAGCTGTAGCCAGTTTTACAAATGTTTGCACACATACATGACGGTTGTTTGTAGAGTTGATTTCCATTATTTTAAAGCAGATTTAACCATTTTGTAATGAACGTTTTTATGTTCATGGTAACAAACGTAATTATAGCCTAATATAATAAGTGATATCGTGGCATGTTAATCGTGGCATTATAGATTGTTGAAGTCCTCTAGAGCGAAGATGAAGATGAATAAATCATGTCTGATAACCACAATATTGTTATGGTTATGTAACATTATGTTATTTAACACCAAAATGATGGCATTAACAATAACTGTAAGCTAGTAATAGTAAAGCAACACTCATCATTATAATAGTAACATATTTATAGTCAACATATTTAGTTATATAATTTTGCTTGCTTTGCTGAGCTAGAACAACGACGGAGCCAGATATTCAAGTTGACAGTTTCTTTAATCCGACACATTACTTAAGCAGTCGTACTAAAAACTAAAAACAAAAAGAACAACGTATAGGCTATTTGGTGAGTCTGAGTCACAGGGGCGGTTTTAGGCACGGGCCGACGACCGGGCAGCCGACCGGGCAGCCGACCGGGTCATATGTGGAACGTATGTTCCATCTAGAATAGGCCTATATTTCTAAAAACCAAGTGAAATGAATACTATACAGTACTAATAGCATTGATTTTCGTAAAGTTCACATGATGTAGGCTATCTGCATCTTGATCGGACTTGTACCCCATAACTCCACTGCAATGCCTCAGCTCACACGCTCGCGACTGGTTGTTCCAAAGTATGATGTGTACAGCTAGTTGCAAGCGTGCACGAGTCTCGGAGCTAGGAACGAGGCGAGCCACTGTTCTGCGCAAGACTGGACGAGCCAGAACTGGAAAGATGGTGCGGTCCGTTTTGCGCTCTTGCTTGCCTCACTGCGCCACTGAGCACTTTTCATAGAAATGAATGGGGATGCCATCTTGGAAGAGAAAATAAGCTGTGTCTACTAAATATAAGTCACTGTTTTGTACTTGTTCTCCTCACACCCTCCTCACTTCCACACCCTCCTCACCCTACACATCCTGTGGTTCTGTGTGAGGAGGTTCTGTGTTTCTTAGATCATCTGTGATTTTTGTTTTTACAAATGCGAAAATCCTAATTTGCCTTTAATAGAAACCCTCAACCCTCCAGAGCAGCAGACAGAACACATATAGAATAATTTTATTTTTAATGTTCACATCGACTGAAGTTCAACATTCAGTGAGCAGCTGTAGAGCCGCTATGTATTCAGTCCACAGAGATAGGAAAAAACACAAGAACCACTTTCCATGTGAAATATTTCCATAAAAATCCTGATATGCCGCCTGTCTTTGAGCCGGGACTGGTGTTGGCTGGTTGTACACCCCTATCAATAACAAGACTTCTCAACCTATAAAGAACATAACCATTTACAGCCCACTGGCCCAGAGCTGCAGCAGTGCTGCTCTTTAATTCATCATCTATAGAGAGAGAAGTGGAGAGAGATGAGCGTTTGCTTCTAGAATCCTCACCCTGCCACATCCACACCCACAGCTCTAACTGTCGCAAGACGTCACAGCAGTTTGTCAGAAGAATTTGAATGTGGGCACTGCTGTAAACCTCCATCCCTCTCCATCTCCTCCATCCCCTTCCACCCCCTCCACCTCCTCCACCCCTCCATCCCCTCAAAACCTAGAACAGAGAGAAAGAAAGTGGATGGAGAGAGAGGAGAAAGTGGAGAGAGAGGAGAGAGAAAGGCAGAGGAAGAGAGACAGAAGGGAGAGTGAAAGGCAGAGAGTGAGAGAGAGATATAGTGAGAGAGAAAGAGATAGAGAGAGATAGTGAGAGAGAAAGAGATAGAGAGAAATAGTGAGAGAGAGAGGGGAGATAAAGGGAGATAAGGACATGAAAGGAGAGATGGGTGAATAAAAGACTAGAAGAGACGAAGTAAAGGAGAGTGTTGGAGGGAGGATGCAGATGAAGGGGTGCGGGCCTGTGTGAGTCTGTTCAACACATTACTTACTGATCGTGAAAAAAGAGCAAGCACTCAACATCAATCAGGACTGAAATATGTTAGCAATGCTCCCGTTCTCTATCTGTCTATCCTCTCTTTACCTCTCTCTCCCTCTCTCCCATATTTCTCTCCCTAACTCCCCCGCTGAGCGTTGTGTCTGCCAGCCGTCAACAGCCAATCATCACCCCATGTCCCAGTTTCCCTCCCTGCTGTGCCACTCTGTCACAGATTCTAGAACTGTCAGACACGTCTAGAACTGAGTCAGACGCTTCTAGAACTGTCACACATGTCTAGAACTGAGTCAGAAGCTTCTATTCCTGTCAGACACGTCTAGAACTGAGCCAGAAGCTTCTATTACTGTCAGACACGTCTAGAACTGAGCCAGAATCTTCGATTACTGTCAGACACGTCTAGAACTGAGTCAGACGCTTCTAGAACTGTCAGACATGTCTAGAACTGAGCCAGAAGCTTCTAGAACTGTCAGACACGTGTAGAACTGAGCCAGATACTTCTAGAACTGTCAGACATGTCTAGAACGCCAAGGAAATCAACACAGAGACCATTACATGTATTTTACACTTCATACATCACTTTCATCAGATGTGCGTAGTTCCAACAGTGAACAGAGTCACGGAACGGTCTGTATTTACCAGGCACAGTGAACCATGAACCATCTACTGTGCACATATGACCTGGAAAGTAAAGCTTTTGAATTTTAATATAAAGTTAAGTAAAAATCTAAAAAGTCTTATTTAAGGATAAAGCAGTGATCATCCGTGGGCTCGTTCGTCTGACGCAGGTTCCAGCTGCCTCATGTCCCTGCCTCGTGCCTCAGCAGGGAGGACAGAGCTGCCTCGTGTTCATGGTGGGCAGCAGGGAGGACAGAGCTGCCTCGTGTTCATGGTGGGCAGCAGGGAGGACAGAGCTGCCTCGTGTTCATGGTGGGCAGCAGGGAGGACAGAGCTGCCTCGTGTTCATGGTGGGCAGCAGGGAGGACAGAGCTGCCTCGTGTTCATGGTGGGCAGCAGGGATGCCTTCTGGCCTGGATGCACATTAGGAGTTTACTCAACGCTGGAAATGGAAACAACAGCTTTGACCTTGACTCAAAAATGAAGGGGAGGTGTGTGTGTGTGTGTGTGAGAGAGAAGTATATTATATATTATGATGACCAAAAAGTGGGTGGTTTGTGTGTGTGTGTGTGTGTGTGTGCGTGTGTAACACACGGTTAATGACAGGTCTTAGGTAATGGGCTGTATTTGCTGTAATTCAGCAGGAAAACACAGTTTTTACTCTCTAATGCTGAAGAAAAACCTGACGAGGCACCCTCTTCCAGTACCTCTCCTATTTTCCTCCCCTCCTCTCCTCTCTTCCTCTCCTCTCTTCCTCTCCTCTCTTCCTCCCCTCCTCTCCTCTCTTGCTCTCCTCTCTTCCTCTCTCTTCCTCCCCTCCTCTCCTCTTCCTCTCCTCTCTTCCTCTCTCTTCCTCTCCTCCCCTCCCGTCCTCTCTTCCTCTCCTCTCTTCCTCCTCTCTTCCTCTCCTCTCTTCTCCTCTCTTCCTCTCCTCCTCTCTTCCTCTCCTCCCCTCCTCTCCTCTCGCCCTTTTTACACACAAGCATGTCACAGAGGGCTTTACATACGCCCATAGAACTGCCCCTCAACCAACCTTAAACCAATCCTCTCTTCCTCTTCTCTCCTCTCTCTTCCTCTCCTCTCTTCTCCCCTCTTCTTCTCTCCTCTCTCTTCCTCTCCTCTCTTCTCCCCTTACTCCCTCCCCTCCCCTATTCTCCCCTCCTCTCCTATCCTTTAGTGATAAATGACTGTCTTTCCAAAAGGGCTGTTTATGCTAATGTTGTCATTTATCTGTGAGCAGGGCCGAGGCTCCTACCCTGTCCCCCCTGCAGGACCAGGGGGATCAGGGAGGAGCATAGAGCTGGAGCCATAAAGAGACAAACACACTACTGAGACAGCAGCGCTGCTGACTGACCTGGGGGAGGGGAGCCAGAATGCCTTGAGTGCGTGTGTGCATATGTGTGTGCGTGTGTCTGTTTCCTGTGCCTGCATAGATGTGAGTTCCCATCATTGGGATTGATCAATCCCCTAATGTGTCAGGCATGTGCTGTGTACTCACACATACAGACACACACACACTTACACACATACACACTCACACACACGCACAGGGAGTAGTGCAATGCAGATCATACAAGTGATAAGACTCACTGAGGAGAAAATAAGGCCTCTCTATTACAGTGGCAATGTAAACACAAATGATCACATTAATGCATCCTAACTCGGTTTTATCAGAACACCGGCTCCGCTAAGTGCCTTTCATCTCAAGCCCACACTATGCCCATCCACACTCCAGATACCCATCACAATTTGTTTTCTTCAAAATGGACGCCTTTCACAAACACTGTAATCAGTGTAGTGACACCATCAATTTCTTCCTCCCAGTTGCTCCTGATATCGTCTCGTCTGGGGGAAATGTGTTTTTGCTCGTCTTGCTGCTGACACGATTCACGCCGAGCGATGCTGAGATGTCTGACGCTGATCTCTGGAGGGGTGAACGTGCCCTGCTCTGCCCCTGCTGGCTGCCCTGCTCTGCCCCCGCTGGCTGCTCTGCTCTGCCCCCGCTGGCTGCCCTGCTCGGCCCCCGCTGGCCGCTCTGCTCTGCCCCCGCTGGCTGCCCTGCTCTGCCCCCGCTGGCTGCCCTGCTCTGCCCCCGCTGGCCGCTCTGCTCTGCCCCCGCTGGCCGCTCTGCTCTGCCCCCGCTGGCTGCCCTGCTCTGCCCCCGCTGGCTGCCCTGCTCTGCCCCCGCTGGCCGCTCTGCTCTGCCCCCGCTGGCCGCTCTGCTCTGCCCCCGCTGGCTGCCCTGCTCTGCCCCCGCTGGCCGCTCTGCTCTGCCCCCGCTGGCCGCTCTGCTCTGCCCCCGCTGGCCGCTCTGCTCTGCCCCCGCTGGCTGCCCTGCTCTGCCCCCGCTGGCCGCTCTGCTCTGCCCCCGCTGGCCGCTCTGCTCTGCCCCCGCTGGCCGCTCTGCTCTGCCCCCGCTGGCTGCTCTGCCCCCGCTGGCTGCCCTGCTCTGCCCCCGCTGGCTGCCCTGCTCTGCCCCCGCTGGCCGCTCTGCTCTGCCCCCGCTGGCCGCTCTTCTCTGCCCCCACTGGCTGCCCTGCTCTGCCCCCGCTGGCCGCTCTGCTCTGCCCCCGCTGGCCGCTCTGCTCTGCCCCCGCTGGCCGCTCTGCTCTGCCCCCGCTGGCCGCTCTTCTCTGCCCCTGCTGGCTGCCCTGCTCTGCCCCCGCTGGCTGCTCTGAGGAAGAGGAGAGGCACACCTGAGGGGGTGAGGAGGAGGCAGAAAAGGCTAATTGCTGCAGACACCGACATGAGCTGACAAACTCCATCCGACCCCCTCCCTCTTTCTTCCTCCCCCCTCCTTCCCCTCCCCCTCTCCTCCTCCCCCCTCCGCTTCGCCAGGATTCATTATGGTCTGAGGATTTATTTATTTACTTTTGTTCTTGGTTTGCGTTTCCTGCCTCGGTTATCACGGTTCTCTCCGCCCTCTCGCTCTACAGGGTGAAGAGCGGAGAACCGGTTCTGCTGGAGACGGTTCCTGTCTGCTGACAGACAGAGTAATGTGGGGTGACTGGACTGGGTCAGGTGGAGACACCAGTCAGCACTATGAGGTCATCTCAGCAGGATCTGTCAGTTCTGGAGGAACGTGAGAAGCGAGTGTGGAGAGATGCACGAGTCTGACGCTGATGAAAGAGATTCTGAAATTCTTCAGAACACTCTAAAAACTCCCAAGACCAACAACCCCCCTCACCCGCCTACCCTGACCCGCCTCCCTACCCCTCCCTACCCTTCCCCCCCCCCACTCCCCCTCACCCGCCTACCTTGACCTGCCCACCATCTCCGTAATAAGGTAAAGCGTTGAGCATGTTAACCAGAGCTCCGTAAGAAGGTAAAGCATTGAGCATGTTAACCAGAGCTCCGTAAGAAGGTAAAGCGTTGAGCATGTTAACCAGAGCTCCGTAAGAAGGTAAAGCGTTGAGCATGTTAACCAGAGCTCCGTAAGAAGGTAAAGCGTTGAGCATGTTAACCAGAGCTCCGTAAGAAGGTAAAGCGTTGAGCATGTTAACCAGAGCTCCGTAAGAAGGTAAAGCGTTGAGCATGTTAACCAGAGCTCCTCTCCAGTCTCACCCTTTACTCGGCAGCTTCTGTCTCCTGGGAGGTGAAACACATCCAGCTCCTCAACATGAACAGCAGGACTACTGTCACTGTTGAGGAGGGCGGGGGGGACACAAAATACAAGTTAAATAAGGTGCCATAAAAATTATACAAGAAAATCAAGAAATAATTTAAGTGGGGGGGGGGGGGTTATACATGGAGTGGGATTGGCAGGTCTGGGATTGGCAGGTCTGGGATTGGCAGGTCTGGGATTGGCAGGTCTGGGATTGGCAGGTCTGGGATTGGCAAATCTGGGATTGGCAGGTCTGGGATTGGCAGGTCTGGGCAGTAAAGACTGACCTGGGAACATTTCCTCTGCCTCTCAATGTGTTCAGCTTCTACTGCACATCAAACTTTATTCAAACTGTCCTTTTAACAAGCACTGTCACATACCCCCTTTCCACCAAAGTGAACCGCGAGCTAGTTCGGAGCTGGTGCTAGAGCTAGTTCGGAGCTGGTTCAAGAACGGAGCCTTCTAAGAACCGGTTTGCTTTTCCATGGGCTAGAGAGCCATCACAGAGCCACGTCATTATGTCACTGTATACGTTTCATCTTTCCCAGCAACGCTAGCACAGCAGCGCCAAACACAAAGCAGAGCCCGTCTAAAGGCTATTTATCAGTCCGAAGAACGCTAAGAACGCGAGGTTGAGATGGTCTTGTTGGTCACGGTAACCCCGCCCCTGACGCAAGCGGTTCTTACTTGGTTCCCACTTTAGCCCAGCTATGTTATGGTGCTACTTAAGAACCACTTTCCCTGGTACGGAGCCAGTTCTTTGGCTGTCGAAGGAGAAAGAACTGGTTCGAGATTAAGCCCTGGCTCCCAACCAGCACCCAAAATGCGTTGGTGGAAAAGGGCTAACAGAGGGCTTCCCACGTCAGCACCTGTTACAGGGCTACAGTAGCCCTCTCATCCCTCAAGTAAGATGAGAACAAATTCAGAGGAAAACTGGGAGAATGGATCAAACATTGGGAGGAGCATTTCAGTGAGAGATCTCCTCCTCGAGCTGTGTCAAGCTGTGCCAGGGCCAACTGTCTTCTCCTCTAACTCCTGCAGTCTCTGATAACACTGCTGCACCACATGTCTGAATATGAAGGAGGGGGAGGGGAGGGGAGGAGAGGGGGATGAGGTTGGGGAGTTAGAGAGAGAGATGAAGAGGGTAAAGAGAAGAAAGATGGGAAGAGCTAGAGGGAGAGAGCGGGGGAGAGATGTGAAGAGGGGGAAGTGAAGAACGTTGACCTTGTTTCTCTTCAGTTCTGCAGGGAAGGAAGAGGGAGGGTGTCATGAGAGACAGACTGACTGACAGACAGACAGACGGAGACGGATAAGTTCAGAGGGCGGATTTGGGATCTAGAAACTCAGAAGAAAGAGAGAAGACATGAGGCTCCCGGGTTAGTTCATAGTCTGGTTGACAACATTCATGAATTATTGGTGAGATTATACAGTTTATATATCCTATAATAGTACAATAGTTGTCTAGTCAAATCAAATGTCTTGTTTACAATTTGTTATCCGGATCTTCAACAAAACAGAACTGTAATTATTACAACATGAACAGAGATTAGAGGGTTGGTGTGGCATTTACCATCCTTACAGAGTTTCCTTGTGAATCCTGTCTTAGCATCTGCTAGTTGACAGTCGGTGTTCATCTGCTAATGAGGCCCATGTGAGGACGATGACACATTAGGAAGCGTCTAGATTGATCCGTTTCACAGAACACCTGCATCCCTCCATGCAATCTGAGGCTGAGATGAGACTTGACAAGATGTTTCTCAGTAGGAGCGATGATAAGCTTGTGGAGTCAGACAGACACAGGCAGACATGGAGACAGACAGGGAGACAGGCAGACAGGGAAACAGGCAGACAGGGAAACAGGCAGACAGGGAAACAGGGAGACAGGCAGACAGGGAAACAGGCAGACAGGGAAACAGGGAGACAGGCAGACAGGGAAACAGGCAGACAGGGAAACAGGCAGACAGGGAAACAGGCAGACAGGGAGACAGGCAGACAGGGAGACAGGCAAACACGATGGTAGGGCTCCTCAGCCTCCCTCTCACAACTCCAGTCACTGCTAAAGGAGTGAACATGTCTCATGAATCACTTGTTCCTGTCGCCAGAGTTTCTTCTAGAAAGGTCTGTTTGAACATGTGACCGCTGAAGTGGAACGTTGCCTTCCATCTTGTTAAACATCTCCCTCTCCTGCTCCTCGCTGATTGTTATCCACAATCTCTGTCAGAACGCTGAACGCTCTTTTCATCTTCTCAGGTTTCACATTTTCATCCGAAGCATTTAAACCTGAAGAGCCTCTCTCCAATACATTTACATTTAGTCATTTATTTTACATTTAGTCATTTAGCAGACGCTCTTATTCAGAGCGACTTACAGTAAATACAGGGACATTCCCCCGAGGCAAGCAGGGTGAAGTGCCTTGCCCAAGGACACAACGTCAGTTGGCATGACCGGGAATCGAACTGGCAACCTTCGGATTACTAGCCCGATTCCCTCACCGCTCAGCCACCTGACTCCCAATACCAATGAAACACAACCAAACAATGAAACACTTCTGGAAAAAGGCCATTAGTGACAGGATCCGGCTCCTTCATGTCCATCCTTCCCCCTCCACCCTCCCCTCCACCCTCCATCCTCCCCTCCACCCTCCCCTCCACCCTCCACACCCCCCTCCACCCTCCATCCTCCCCACCACCCTCCCCTCCACCCTCCCCTCCCCCCTCCACCCTCCATCCTCCCCTCCACCCTCCCCACTGCCCCCCTCCCCACCCCCCTCCATCCTCCCCACTGCCCCCCACCACCCTTCCCCCTCCCCACGCCCTCCACCCTCCCCTCCACCCTCCATCCTCCCCACTGCCCCCCTCCCCAGCCCCCTCCATCCTCCATCCTTCCCCCTCCCCACCCCCTCCACCCTCCATCCTCCCCACTGCCCCCCTCCCCTCCACCCTCCCCTCCACCCTCCATCCTCCCCACTGCCCCCCTCCCCTCCACCCTCCATCCTCCCCACTGCCCCCCTCCCCTCCACCCTCCATCCTCCCCACTGCCCCCCTCCCCTCCACCCTCCATCCTCCCCACTGCCCCCCTCCCCACCCCCCTCCATCCTCCATCCTCCCCACGCCCTCCACCCTCCCCTCCACCCTTACCACCTCACCACCTTTAACCCACTGTTAAAAACAATGAATTGGCCCATACATACACATCACAGTTTGATACTTTGACCATAAATTCAATAAATCACAATTGTAACCCTAGCGCAACACCTCTAGAACACCTCTTGAAATTGTGAGGATCAAGAAAATGTCCCCACAAGTTTTAATGTTCCCTGTTTTTCTATTATCTCAATGACTTACTGTATGCCCTCTCGTACAATCTTGTACACATTTCATTGCAACCCCCACACACAGACACACACACCCTCATACATACGTACTTCATCACACAAACAAACACACTCCTTCATCTCACACACACACACACACACACATTCTCAGTCCCAGTGTGGCCACCACTGACTGGAGAAAATGAGGATGAAGTAGAAAATTATGCAGACATCAAGTACCCTCATCACTCACTATCCTGCAGAAGAACATAGAGGAAGAATCTGAAGGAGAGAGAAAGAGGGAGGTGGAGGGAGAGGGAGGGAAGTAGAGAGAAAAAGAAAGGTGGAGAAGGGAGAGGGAGGGATGGAGGGAGAGAGATAGGGATAGAGAGAGTGTGGAATGGAGGGATGGAGAGAGGGAGAGGTGGAGGTGGAGGGAGAGGGAGGGAGAGAGTGTGGAATGGAGGGATGGAGAGAGGGAGAGGTGGAGAGGGAGGGAAGGAGAGAGGAGGGTGTCGGGGGAAGAAAGAGATGACACATCGTCACGGCGATCAATCGCAGAGTCAAATTGTGGTCGTTTCGAGCTGTCTTCTGAGAGGGTCATGTCATCATAAGTGGAAACATTTATTTATATAAAAGACCTTGTGTCAGACCGCCTCTGGAGGTGGCAGGAACTCTGTTTGTGTGTGTGTGTGTGTGTGAGTGTGTGTGTGGAAGCGGTGGTACAGTGTGTTGAGAATGAGTGTGTATTGCAGGATTTTTCAGTGCTGCCAGAGCCTGTCTCTGTATGTATACATTCATGACTCTTTCAGGTAAAGTCTGTATATACGCGTGTGTGTGTGTGTGTGTGTGTGTGTGTGTGTGTGTGTGTGTGTGTGTGTGTGTGTGTGTGTGTGTGTGTGTGTACACAATGTTATGAACTGGCCTCTCCTTTGTGTGAGTGACTCTCCTCTGTTCAATCTGCTCTCATGATTGTGCTTACATGGAGGTTGGCATGTTCTGTAAACGCATCTTCTGGATTTATGATGGTGAGCTGTGTAACCTTCAGCACCAGAGCTGGTCTGTGTGTGTGTGTGCGTGTTTGTTTTTATCACGTTGTGGGGCCCTTGACCTGACAGCACACGCACCATGGGGCCATTTTGCCGGACTCCATGAGGATTATCATTACAATCAATAGAGAAAACCTTCCTTATATGCTTAGTTCAAAAATCTGAGATTGTCCCACAAGTGATGAAAATCTGATTAATTTGTGTGTGTGTTCTTGGGGACTTTGCTCTTACTTCGCTGTCATCCGAACAACATGCTTTTTTTTTTAAACAAAGCGGTAAATATTATATCACTTCCGCCTTAGTCTGATGTTCTGCAGACTGCTACTGGTGGTGACAAAATTGAAGAAAGTTTCCACAGACAAAATGTATTATTTAAGTTAAGGTAAATTAAAATGCTTTGTAGTATCTGCATGTGGCATAGCAAGTATAGATATATTTACACTAGATAGTTGGTGCACTAGTGGTAGCGACTTCGCAAAGCGTGATGCGCGCGAGCTGAGCAGGCAGCCAGGCAGGCAAGCACAACTGACACAACAGAATAGGAAGCTATCTTTGTTAATAAAAAAAATGGAAATGTGATATAAACTACTTAAAGCTATTCCTTTTTACAGGCCAGTAAGAAGTAGGCTAAACTAATGGATAACTGGCATCATTCTTTTTACAAATTCTACTTCAGGTTGGCTAATGGAATTTGTCTCTTTGGCTAGTTAGACTAGGGTGGACAGACCAAAAGTTTCTTAACAGTTTTGCTCAATTTTTCTATTGAATGCGTATGCAACCTAACATGACTTAAACAAATCCAAAATCAGATTTTACATTTACATTTATTCATTTAGCAGACGCTTTTATCCAAAGCGACTTTACATTTACATTTATTCATTTAGCAGACGCTTTTATCCAAAGCGACTTCCAAGAGAGAGCTTTACAAAGTGCATAGGTCACTGATCATAACAACAAGATAGCCACAAAACATTGCGAGTAGCCAAAACATGAAGCACACATTGTGACCAACCAAAATAAGTGCCAAAGGGAAGAACCATAAGAGCATGTAGTTAAACAAGTTACAATTAAACAACATGAACCGCTATAAGTGCAAGTGTACCTGTGGAAAAAGCAAGCAATAATAATAAAAACAATATATCACAGCAAGTACAAAAATTTAAGTCAGTTACCACTATCCACAAGAGCAACAAGTCTCTAAGCAAGAGTCATTGTGATCCTTGAGGAAACTAACATCGGGTCAAGCGAACCGTTCCTAAGTACCGTTTTAGTTTAGATTTTAGTTAGCTCTAGCCGTTTCTTCACAAAAACAGTTTTTGGGCGTGATTTAGGTAATTTTTTGAAACGTTCCACCGCTCTAAGCCTCGAGTTTTGTGGCACCGAGAGGCTGTGAAGCTTATGCCTGATGGGGTGTTCATTTGTTATTGACAGTAACAGCAACAGCTGTTGCTAGTTGGCACGCCTGTACTCCCGATGCCGAAGCGTCAGTAGAGGCAGTCAAGCAATGTGATACAAAATAGGTATATATACTTTGCCTCTATCTACAAATAAGATTAACTGATGGAAATGTAAAACAAACTACTTAAAGGCAGCAGCTAGTTAGCACGCCTGTGTAGGCCGGCGGCACCAAGACCGATGAGAAATTAGTAGACTGATGAGAAATTAGTAGCTCTAGATTTTGCCACTGTAGCTACGCATACTATTACAGTAACTGATGGAAAGTTAACAATCATTTGACTTGAAGAATTGTCTTTCATTTCTAACACGTTATATGTCAACAGATTTGTAAATCAGACCTGTCTGATTTACAAATCAATCTGTGGACTCAAGATGGAGATAAAACGTATGATATTCTTACTTTTCCTTTTGATTATGTTACTGTATTTTTGTCAAACATCTTTGACATTTGCTTGGCCTTGTCATATAGGGCATTTCAGAATGTTTGTAAACAATAGGCACAAAGATACTTCTGGGTGGCAGAACGCGAGCGGCTTCCACTGACCAGAGAAGAGATCCAGCCGCTACTGTAAACATAGTTACATAGTTAAAAACATTGTGAAATGTTAAGTAAGAAGAACATCTTACAGAAATACAAATACCTACTGCCACATTATTGTTTCCAAATACAGTACAAATAAAGCCAGAGTGATCAAATTGACAAGGTCAAATTAATACACAAATTACTTTAGTAGTATAAGAGGGTAGATATCAAAATTATTTTATTTGCTATGGCCGACGGTGGGTCTCCCTTCCAAGCAATTTACTAGTGGTGCTGTCGGGTTTTGCTACCAGGAAGACCCTCTATTGTTGTTGTGACGTCATGGTGAATAGGTCTACACACAGGGTCCTCTGTCCTGTGTGTTTGAGATGTTTCACTGCCCTGAGGACCAGGGTTGAAGAGCACTGGGTTATTTGAAAGTTTTAGACAGTTGAGGTTAACATGTTATATCCACAACTTTGTCGAGTATAGGGCGAGTACAATAGATGAAGATGTGGGAGCCTATTTCGGTTATAGTATATATAAATCTGTATATGAATCCAAATTGAGTTTGCAAGTTGTATTTTCCCAAACTGTCTATTATTAGTGATTATCTTTTTGTGGCGACTGAATTATAACATAATATCACATTATCACACATTATTTCCATCAAATAGGTCTATTCTAAATAAACTCTTCAAAAAAAGTTCGGAAACGTTATTTCGGTCGATTATTCCTCCCCTTCAATAATACCAATTGGTATTGTATTTTATATAGTTGGAAAGCTTGATTAGTCACCTTTACAACAAGGTACAACTTGTAAGGATCATGCATTCGTGGAATGAGCAACACAGCTAACCGTGTGGGTAGCGGCCCAATTTCTTTTGCCAAAATCCCCTGAAATATTCTGTTGGTTTTCACTCTCGTTTTGAGTTGCTTGCTGGATTGGATGATTGCACTCTCCCACAGTAATAAGGAAAAAACAACACATATTGGCCATTTTTACACTTTATTCATTTTACACTGTCAGGGACCTCAGTAGCGTGTGGAAGATCCATAGCAGCCACAGCAGCTTGGCACCTCCTCCTCATGCTGGTCACCAGCCTGGTCCCACTGCTGTGGGATGGCATCCCATTCCTCAACCAGGATATATCGCAAGTCAGCCAACATGTTTGCGTTGGTCACTCTGGCACATACAGCACGCTCAAGCTGATCCCACTTGAAGCTCTAAAAAGAGAGTGAATACCAACAGAAGAATATTGCAGGGGATTTTGGCAATTATTTTTGGGCCACTACTCACACGGTTAGCTGTGTTGCTCATTCCACGAATGCACGATCCTTACAAGTTGTACCTTGTTGTAAAGGTGACTAATCAGGCTTTCCAAAGATATAAACACAATTTACAATACCAATTGGTATTACTGAAGGAGAGGAATAATCGACCGAAATAACGTTTCCGAACTCTTTTTGAGGAGTTTACTTGACTGTAATCATGTTGAAGGTTGAAAGTGGTTGGAGCTTCTTGGTGTCTTGTTCTGCATTGTTGGACCTGCACGCTTCACAGATCAGGTTAGTCTGCACCATGTTCTGCATTGTTGGACCTGCACGCTTCACAGATCAGGTTAGTCTTCACCATGTTCTGCATTGTTGGACCTGCACGCTTCACAGATCAGGTTAGTCTGCACCATGTTCTGCATTGTTGGACCTGCCCCCTTCACAGATCAGGTTAGTCTTCACCATGTTCTGCATTGTTGGACCTGCACGCTTCACAGATCAGGTTAGTCTTCACCATGTTCTGCATTGTTGGACCTGCCCCCTTCACAGATCAGGTTAGTCTGCACCATGTTCTGTGTGTGAAAACTTCCAAGTACACTGGGCTACACCAAACCAGGGGGATATCAGTGGGTCTTTTTACGTTGTGTTTTATGTTGATTTATGTAGTTAGTGACTTGAGGGGAAGGAGGGGAGGGTAGGAGGGGTGAAGGGGAGGATGGGAAGGGTGTGTCTGCAGTGTGCATGTCTCACCAGCAAGGGAAGGGTGTGTCTGCAGTGTGCATGTCTCACCAGCAGGGGGAAGGGTGTGTCTGCAGTGTGCATGTCTCACCAGCAGGGGGAAGGGTGTGTCTGCAGTGTGCATGTCTCACCAGCAGGGGAAGGGTGTGTCTGCAGTGTGCATGTCTCACCAGCAGGGGGAAGGGTGTGTCTGCAGTGTGCATGTCTCACCAGCAGGGGGAAGGGTGTGTCTGCAGTGTGCATGTCTCACCAGCAGGGGAAGGGTGTGTCTGCAGTGTGCATGTCTCACCAGCAGGGGGAAGGGTGTGTCTGCAGTGTGCATGTCTCACCAGCAGGGGAAGGGGTAAAGGGTTAAATGTGCCTCAGCTGGGTGATGGATATGTCTTCACATCAATATTATTGATTCTCTTGGTTTCTCACTTGGATGCTGTCAGAATCTCTTCAACTTCTGGATCTGCATAACTCTTATGAGTGTATTAGTGTGTGTGGGAGAGTGTGTGTGTATAAGAGTGTGTGTGAGAGTGTGGAATGTGTGGGTCTGGTCTGGTCTGAACTCTACTTGTCTGGTCTGGTCTGAACACTACTGGTCTTGTCTGGTCTGAACTCTACTGGTCTTGTCTGGTCTGAACTCTACTGGTCTTTTTTCTGGTCTGAACTCTACTGGTCTGGTCTGGTCTGAACACTACTGGTCTGGTCTGAACTGTACTGGTCTGGTCTGATCTGAACTCTACTGGTCTGGTCTGAACTCTACTTGTCTGGTCTGAACTTTACTAGTCTGAACTCTACTGGTCTGGTCTGCTCTGTCTCACTCCGACAGTGTTTATAATTTAATCGCTGCATGCCTCAACTCTCACTACAGCAGGAGATCTATACTGTTTAATTAGAGAGCAGTTCCCCTGCCACCACTCACCTGTGTGTGTGTGTGTCTGTGTGTCTGTGTGTGGTGTGAGTTTCCTAGACTTATCTGAGATGGTGCTAGAACTTTTCCGGGGCTATTTATCAAGATACCTCCAGTACCCAGTAATCATCTGTAGATATACACACACACACACACACACACACACACACACACACACACACACACACACACACACACACACACACACACACACACACACACACACACACACACACACACACACAAACACACACACACAGGGTCAGGAATAATATTGTATTGAATAATACAGTTGAGTTGAGGGTTATAAGAGCTGATGAACAGGCTGAGGTAGGAAGGGACATGTAAAGGTTAATTTGTTAGAAACAATGGAGTCTGATTAGTTGTATCGTGTAAGTCAGGATTGAGACATGCTACTGATTAGTTGATCATAGGAAGGACTTTGTGACAGACATGTGTACTGATTGGATGAACCAGTGACTTTTGAGAACTGTGTAACCTACTATAAAATTGTGTTGAAGGATGTTCTTTGGAGTTCAGGGCTGTCAGCTGGGTAGTGCTGGTGTCTGCTGGGGTTCCAAGCCAGAATGCTAGATGAAGCTGTATGGAAATGTCTTTGTGTTATGTTAGATGGAGCGGTATGGAGATCAGGACTTGTGAGAGGCTGTTGGGCTTGCGCTACTTCTGATCCCATCTGATTCTGAGTCTGATGGTTTTGTGTCTGATGTTTGTGTGTCGAAGATGGTTATGTTGGTGTAATGGTTGTGCTCTTTAATAAATATCAGTATGTTGAAGTCATCCAATTCAGTTTAACGGTTGATTATCCATAACATTTCCACCACAACACACTCGTACAAACGCACACATACAAACATTACACTAGGGGTGGAACGGTACACTCAAGTCACGGTTCAGTTCATACCGCGGTTCAGACATTTCGGTACAACGGAGGGAAAAGCAATACAAACCAGGTTCCTCTACGCTTCTGCAGAAACACACGCTTCTGCAGACTCACACACGCTTCTGCAGACTCACACACGCTTCTGCAGACTCACACACGCTTCTGCAGACACACACACGCTTCTGCAGAAACACACGCTTCTGCAGAAACACACGCTTCTGCAGAAACACACGCTTCTGCAGACACACACGCTTCTGCAGACACACACACGCTTCTGCAGCAACACACACTTCTGCAGACTCACACACGCTTCTGCAGACTCACACACGCTTCTGCAGACACACACACGCTTCTGCAGACACACGCTTCTGCAGACACACACGCTTCTGCAGACACACACGTGTGTTAGCAGGCAGGGAGTGGGCCATCTGTATGACTGATTATAAATGACTGATTATGGTGCTGCCAACACATCTGACATTCAGCATGGACCAGAGAGAGAGGGAGAGAGTGAAAACTGGAGATGTTCAAAATAGGGAGAGAGAAGAGGAAGTCAAACATGACATTAATGAGGAGAGACAGGGAGGTGAGTCTGTCTGAAAGAGAGGGGAAGAGAGACAGGGAGGTGAGTCTGACTGAGAGGAGGGAGAGAGACAGGGAGGTGAGTCTGACTGAAAGAGAGGGGGAGAGAGACAGGGAGGTGAGTCTGACTGAAAGAGAGGGGGGAGAGAGACAGGGAGGTGAGTCTGACTGAAAGAGAGGGGGGAGAGAGACAGGGAGGTGAGTCTGACTGAAAGAGAGGGGGAGAGAGACAGGGAGGTGAGTGACTGAAAGAGAGGGGGAAGAGAGACAGGGAGGTGAGTCTGACTGAAAGAGAAGGAGGGAGAGAGACAGGGAGGTGAGTCTGACTGAAAGAGAGGGGGGAGAGAGACAGGGAAGTGAGTCTGACTGAAAGAGGAGGGAGAGAGACAGGGAGGTGAGTGACTGAAAGAGAGGGGGAGAGAGACAGGGAGGTGAGTCTGACTGAAAGAGAAGGAGGGAGAGAGACAGGGAGGTGAGTCTGACTGAAAGAGGAGGGAGAGAGACAGGGAGGTGAGTCTGACTGAAAGAGAGGGGGGAGAGAGACAGGGAGGTGAGTCTGACTGAAAGAGAAGGAGAGAGAGAGACAGGGAGGTGAGTCTGACTGAAAGAGAGACGGGAGAGAGACGGGAGGTGAGTCTGACTGAAAGAGAGGGGGGAGAGAGACAGGGAGGTGAGTCTGACTGAAAGAGAAGGGGAAGAGAGACAGGGAGGTGAGTCTGACTGAAAGAGAAGGAGGGAGAGAGAGGGGGCTCAAATATTCAACATTCTCTGGGCATTGACTTCCATAAAGCTTCAGGCTAAATGGGAAATTCATCCGTTTCACTCTACTGCATACCAATATGTCCTGAACACACAGAGAGAGGGAAGGGGGAGAGGGCGAGAGTGAGAAAGAGAGAGGGAGAAAAAGAAAAGAAAGAGAAAAACAGAGAAAGGAAGAGAGAGAAAGCTGCGGGGGAGAGAGGGAGAGAAATGGAGAGAGAGGGATAGAGTGAGGGGGAGAGAGAGAGAGAGTTGGGTAGAGGGAGAGGCGGGAGAGAGAGAGAGATAGAGAGGTGGGGGAGACCAGACTGTTCTGCCTTGAGCTTCAACATGTTCCATCTGATCCTCTGAGGCCACTGTAGTCCAGCGCTGCTCCAGGGAGCGCTGCCTGTGTGTGTGTGTGTGTGCACTAGACAACAGCGTGTGTGTAGGTGTTTGTGTGGTTGACTTGACTGTCTAATGTAGTTCAATTGGTCTGATTTCGGCCAAAGGAAAAGTTGGCTGTTACCAGATACTTTCAGAGGAGTCAGCATTGCTCACTAGCTAGTTTATATGTTATTGAAAATATAATTACAATACAGTGTAGAGACATGGTCGCCCGACCATGTAGAGACAGAAATGACATGCCGTCGTGTAAATAAGATGAATAACATTAGGCTATTTAGTTTGTTTAATAAAAGAGCAAGCTTTAGACCTGTTTTATAGGAAAGGTAACCTTAAATGACTTATTTTGTGATCTAGCGTTTTATATATATTTATTTATAAAACTTAAAAATATTTGTTTATATATATAGCGCCAGATCACAAAATAAGTCATTGGTTAGGGTTAGCGCCTGTGGATTCTCCTTCAACCTTGTTTTGCCGACTGCTGTTCTGTAACTGAAGTCAGTTTACTGAGAGAGTTCATGTGAGGTCTGGAAGGTTAGAGGTCTGGCTGGTTAGGAGGCTGTCCGGCTGGTTAGGAGGCTGTCCGGCTGGTTAGGAGGCTGTCCGGCTGGTTAGGAGGCTGGCCGGCTGGTTAGGAGGCTGGCCGGCTGGTTAGGAGGCTGGCCGGCTGGTTAGGAGGCTGGCCGGGTGGTTAGGAGGCTGGCCGGGTGGTTAGGAGGCTGGCCGGCTGGTTAGGAGGCTGGCCGGGTGGTTAGGAGGCTGGCCGGGTGGTTAGGAGGCTGGCCGGCTGGTTAAGAGGCTGGCTGACTGTGGATGCCAAACTAGCAGGCTGCCTTCTGGGAGAACAGATGAAAAGCAGAACCTCCATCCAGAAGGCTGGAGGTCATCTTGCCTTTGAGGGGGGGGAAGTAGAGGGGGAGGCAGGGGGAGAAGGGGGGAGGCGGGGGGGAAGGGGACAAGGGGGAGGGCAGGCGTGGGAGCGAGAGGCACCACGGTGGATGGAGGAAGGCAGAGAAAAAGAGAGAAAATCACTGACAAACCCTAACACAGTGAGAGAGGAGGGGAGGAGGAGTGTGTCTGTGTGTGTGTCTGCATGTGTGTGTGTGTGTGTCTGTATGTGTGTGCGTGTCTCTGTGTGTGTGTCTGTGTGTGTGCCTGGATGTGTGTGTGTCTTTGTGTTTGTGTGTGTGTGTGTGTGTGTGTGTGTGTGTGTGGTAGCAGCATCAACAGAGAGAGCCAGAGCCACCAAAGTGATGTAACCGGGGGTAACCAGCAGACTCACTGGGATTCAGGCATCCATGGGGGGTGCTAGGCAACCGGCCTGTTTGGAGGGAAGGGGAGAGGGAGGAAGGGAGGAGGGGTGGAGGGATGACAGAGGGATGATGAAAGGAGAGACAGGCAGAGTTCTCTGTTTACAGTTGATGGCTGAGCTGAAGAAGACAGCATCAGCTGTCTCCTGGAGAAGGTTGTCTTCAAGCAGGATGTGATGTTGCTCATATCAGGTGTCATGGCCAAGCCTTATCCTCAAACAGGATGTGATGTTGCTCATATCAGGTGTCATGGCCAAGCCTCATCCTCAAGCAGGATGTGATGTTGCTCATATCAGGTGTCATGGCCCAGCCTCATCCTCAAGCAGGATGTGATGTTGCTCATATCAGGTGTCATGGCCAAGCCTTATCCTCAAACAGGATGTGATGTTGCTCATATCAGGTGTCATGGCCAAGCCTCATCCTCAAACAGGATGTGATGTTGCTCATATCAGGTGTCATGGCCAAGCCTCATCCTCAAGCAGGATGTGATGTTGCTCATATCAGGTGTCATGGCCCAGCCTCATCCTCAAGCAGGATGTGATGTTGCTCATATCAGGTGTCATGGCCCAGCCTCATCCTCAAGCAGGATGTGATGTTGCTCATATCAGGTGTCATGGCCAAACCACGGCTGGCTGGATCAGGAGAACTCTGTCTCATATAGGATGCTGAAACACACAGACAGCCAACAACCAGTTGGTGTAACTTAGTAACAGGAATGATTCATAAACGAGTCAAATATTGAATTGAACCAGACATTTGTGAAGAGAGATACATGGACTCCTGCATGTGTGTGTGTTTGTCACTGCAGGAACAGTAGCGTTTATGAAATCTCTCAGGATGCCATGTGCCTGCAGGCGTCTGTGAAGAGACAGTGTGTGTGTGTGTGTGTGTGTGTGTGTGCAGCGGTCTGGAAAGAGACATCACACTGACAGTGAAAGGCTGGCTGGTTCTGGCAACAAATTAACTCAACAAGGTGTTTCTGACAGGTCTATTCTTGACAAGATACAGGTCTTTCTACCCTTTCTACTCTTTACATGTCAGAGTGTGTCTGTGTGTGTCTGTGTGTGTGTGTGTGTGTGTGTCTGTCTGTGTGTGTGTGTGTGTGTGTGTGTGTGTGTGTGTGTGTGTGTGTGTGTGTGTGTGTGTGTGTGTGACAGAAGAGTGCTATCCCAGAATCTTATTGTGGTGGATCAAGCTGATGCCCTGGTGTTTCCGGAGAGGGGAGAGGAGAGGAAAGGAGAGGGGATAGTGGAGGGGATAGGGGAGGGGATAGGGGAGGGGAGAGGGAAGGGTTAGGGGAGGCGAGGGGTGGGGTGGGGTGGGGAGTGGAGTGGAGTGGAGTGGAGTGGAGTGGAGTGGAGGGGAGGGGAGGGGAGGGGAGGGGAGGGGAGGGGAGGGGAGGGGAGGGGAGGGGAGGGGAGGGAGAGTCTCCTGTCTGTCCTCTGTTGTGACAGGGAGGTCCAGGCTGCTTTTAGACTATTAAATCATAGATAGCAGTCATATCACACAGCTCATTAACCAATCCAATTTAGCCTCTCATTTGGACACTCACGGCTGCCCACACATCTATTCTTACTCTACCAACCAGGAGCTGTCTGGGTTCTCCTGCATCACAGCAGCTCTCACCAGGAGCTGTCTGGGTTCTCCTGCATCACAGCAGCTCTCACCAGGAGCTGTCTGGGTTCTCCTGCATCACAGCAGCTCTCACCAGGAGCTTCCTGGGTTCTCCTCCATCACAGCAGCTCTCACCAGGAGCTGTCTGGGTTCTCCTCCATCACAGCAGCTCTCACCAGGAGCTGTCTGGGTTCTCCTGCATCACAGCAGCTCTCACCAGAAGCTTCCTGGGTTCTCCTGCATCACAGCAGCTCTCACCAGAAGCTTCCTGGGTTCTCCTGCATCACAGCAGCTCTCACCAGGAGCTGTCTGGGTTCTCCTGCATCACAGCCTGTCAGCCTGTCTGCCCGCCTGCCTGACCAAGAGGTACATGGACAGGGCATAGACATGTACAGAGAGAGTGATAGAGACCGAGAGGGGGGGGGGAGCGAGAGGGATAGAGACAGGGGAGAAAGAGAGAGAGGAGGGAGGGAGACAGAGAGAGAGGGATAGAGAGGAGGGAGGGAGAGAGAGGGATAGAAAGAAAAAGAGAGAGACGATATGTCAGGGTGGATGACAGGTCCGCCCCCTGAGACCCGCCTCTCTTTATTGATAAGGTTTTATAACAGTAATCAGCCCTGCATTCAACTGGAGGTTTGTGACAGGCCGTGTGTGTGTGTCACCCCTTGAGACGTAAATTTGTTTCAGCGAATTCACATCTGGCGCACCACTGAATGCAATGTAGCGTAAACACACACAGAAGCATACACAGGCACACAGAAACACGCACACAGAAACACACGCACACAGAAACACGCACACAGAAACACACGCACACAGAAACACGCACACAGAAACACACGCACACAGAAACACACACACACAGAAACACGCACACAGAAACACACGCACACAGAAACACACACACACAGAAACACACGCACACAGAAACACGCACACAGAAACACTGCTTTGATGTGGGGCTTCAGCCACTTCATAATTAATGACATTTGCACCACTCCCAGAATCCTTTGTGGCAGGGCGATGGTGAGGCACAAAGGGAGGTGTAACACCTCCTTCACCATGCCATCCTCCACACGCCAAGCACACGTTTACTGAAGCCCACACGCCAAGCACACGTTTACTGAAGCCCACACGCCAAGCACACGTTTACTGAAGCCCACACGCCAAGCACACGTTTACTGAAGCCCACACGCCAAGCACACGTTTACTGAAGCCCACACGCCAAGCACACGTTTACTGAAGCCCACACGCCAAGCACACGTTTACTGAAGCCCACACGCCAAACACACGTTTACTGAAGCCCACACGCCAAACACACGTTTACTGAAGCCCACACGCCAAGCACACGTTTACTGAAGCCCACACGCCAAGCACACGTTTACTGAAGCCCACACGCCAAGCACACGTTTACTGAAGCCCACACGCCAAGCACACGTTTACTGAAGCCCACACGCCAAGCACACGTTTACTGAAGCCCACACGCCAAACACACGTTTACTGAAGCCCACACGCCAAACACACGTTTACTGAAGCCCACACGCCAAACACACGTTTACTGAAGCCCACACGCCAAGCACACGTTTACTGAAGCCCACACGCCAAGCACACGTTTACTGAAGCCCACACGCCAAGCACACGTTTACTGAAGCCCACACGCCAAGCACACGTTTACTGAAGCCCACACGCCAAACACACGTTTACTGAAGCCCACACGCCAAACACACGTTTACTGAAGCCCACACAAACACACACACACGTTTACTCAAGCCCACACAAACACACACACACAAACACCATGAAAACATAAAAAACACGTCATGAAAACTTGTTGTGCGATGAGATCCTTCTCTCCTGTTTTCCTTCAGACTGGATGTTCAGATGCATCAAACATTTATCACACATATATAACACATACACACACATATATATTTCACACATATACACACTCCTGTGTAACGAGAAGGACCCTTGTGCACAGATGGTACAGTAATATGCAGAATAGGAAATATAACTTCCTGCCTGGTAGTCAAGTACACAACAAACTAAATGTATAAAATATGATAAGAAACCTTTCCCTGAGGAGTTGAAAGGAAATCAAACAAGTGTTTCTACCTCACACACACACACCTTATACACACACACCTTTTACACACACTGGAGTAGTGGTGAGGAGGGATGAATGGAGGAGGGAAGTGAGAAGGAAGGGATGGAGGAAGAGGTGAGTATTCTCTGGGTACTCTGGGATATTGAGTGTCTGTTCAGGTGTGAAATGACCTGATAGGATTCACAGATCACAATATGTTTTAAGATTAGCCCCTCTGCCTTCAGCTCTACACACACCTAATACTGCACACACACATACCTAATACACACACACCTAATCATGTACACATGCCTAAACACACACAACTAATACACAAACACGCACCTAATAATGTACACACACACCTAATACACATACACACAAAATATATACACACACCTAGTGCACACACAGGCATAAACATCTGTCATTTCTGCTTCCTGTCACAGTGGGATGCAGGAAACTGTCACACTGTTTTCCTCCTCTACTTCCTGCCACATATTGTAATAACGTCGTTTTCCAGTTTGACTGGTTTCTTCTCTGACTTCCTGAAGCAGCCTTCAGTGTTCTAGTGTCTGAGCTGCAGTCAGGAGGAGGTTTACTAGAACGCTCAGCAGAACAGAAACCTTAACTGTTTCCAGAGGTCGGGGATGTGGAACACTAGAACTCTTTAGAAATTTCTCGCCAGAACTCACAACCAGACAGAACCTTGTACCCTTCACTGAACCCTGGATCAGAGAACCAGGAAACCTTCCCAGAGCCACACCCAGAACCCCTTAGATCCCACGCTGCCCAGGCCTGCCTCCCCAGAGCCACACTCGGAACCCCTTAGATCCCACACTGCCCAGGCCTGCCTCCCCACCACGCTGGTCCAGCTATCTGGAAAGAGCGTCTCAGATTTCATAAATTTCAGTCTTTATCTCTTTGAAGATGGATCAAATGTTGGCTGCTTCCTCTGAAGAGAACTTAGAAACTGGAACCTGGAACCAGCTGTTCTCCATTAGAACGTTGACCCTGTCACATAAACACATCAATCAGAAATCAACAAGTTCAGAGTCCCACAAACAATCCGCCAATGTGCCTGGAGCATGGTGCCTGTCTGAACCAATGATAGAGAGGCTAGCCTCGGGGGAGGGGTGTGTCTGACAGCAGTGTGACTCACTCGTTTGAGGTCAAGCCATGTGATGATGTGTGCTTTGTCAAAGTTAACGTCTCTCTCTGTTTCTCTAATCTGTTGACTGTCATCCTCCCTTTCTCCTCTCCTCCTCCCCTTCTCCTTTTCTCCTCTCCTTCTCCCCTTCTCCTCTCCTCCTCCTTTTCTCCTCTCCTTCTCCCCTTCTCCTCTCCTCCTTTTCTCCTTCTCCCTTCCTGCCCTTCTTATTAATGTTATTTCTTTGTGTGTGTGTGTATGGTGGGGTTTCTGCCAGTTTATGTCCGTGATGTGTGTGTGTGGAGTGTGTGTTCCATGCCGGGGATTAAAACCTTCATCATGATGAATGTTTGGTGTTTCTGAGCATGTGAAGGTGTGGTGTTTCAGGAGACGTTTCATGTAACTTCATCTGAGAAGATAAGACACGATCAAATATCAGAGGAAGAATCACCGCAGCTCACTGGTGGAGTATTGATTGGCACTATTAATTTAGACTTATCTGTCTCGTGTCTGTGAGTGTAAGTGTGTGTGTGGAAGGGTGTGCGTGTGTTTTTCCACTCTGAGCTAGCTCCTCCTCACCTCTTCTTCTCTCCTCTCCTCTCATCCTCTCTCCTCACCTCTCCTCTCCTTTCCTCTCTCATCCTCTCTCCTCACCTCTCCTTCTCTCCTCTCTCATCCTCTCAACTCTCCTTCTCTCCCCCCCTTTCTCATCCTCTCCCATCCTCTCTTCCTCTCCTTCAAGGCAACATTCAGAAACTCCTTATCAGGGGAAGTCAGCCTGAATTGAAGAAATGTGGTCTGTTATTATTATTATTACCAAACATGATAACTGCAGTGATAAGGGAGGATGCCAGGCCAGCTGCCCCCCACCCCAAGAAATTACAAGATTGTACTGACATTAGCGGCTGATGTGAATGGCCCTGTTGGGATGTTGTAGTGGGCGTGGGGACAGCCATAGACAGTCTGAATGGAGCAGAGTCAGGCTGAGGAGGATCTGGACTGTTAATGAACATTACATTTACATTTAGTCATTTAGCAGACGCTCTTATCCAGAGCGACTTACAGTAAGTACAGGGACATTCCCCCGAGGCAAGTAGGGTGAAGTGCCTTGCCCAAGGACACAACGTCATTTGGCACAGTCAGGAATCGAACCAGCGACCTTCTGATTACTTGCCCGATTCCCTAACCGCTCAGCCACCTGACTCCCATGTGATCTCTGGAACATCCATGTGTGTGTGTGTGACATAGTCACACACACACACATGCTAACACACAGTCACACACACACACATGCAAACACACAGTCACACACACGCACATGCTAGGGAGTCAGGTGGCTGAGCGGTTAGAGAATTGGGTTAGTAATCAGAAGGTCGCTGGTTCGATTCGGCCGTTCAAAATGACGTTGTGTCCTTGGGCAAGGCACTTCACCCTACTTGCCTCGGGGGGAATGTCCCTGTACTTACTGTAAGTCGCTCTGGATAAGAGCGTCTGCTAAATGACTAAATGTAAATGTAAATGATAACATACAGTCACACACACGCACATGCTAACACACAGTCACACACACGCACATGCAAACACACAGTCACACACACGCACATGCTAACACACAGTCACACACACGCACATGCAAACACACAGTCACACACAGTCATGGGGCCTCCTGCCTTAGACCCCAGACCAGAGACCACCTGCTGCCAGACATACAGCTCATCTGGATTCAGACCTGGCGCTCTGTGATTGATTACTGTTCCTATGTGACCCTGGGTGACATCAGCTCTGGGGTCGCTTGTTTCCCCTGGGGTCAGAAGCTAGAGGAGAGAGAGAGGAGAGGAAGTGGGAAAACCTTCTTCAGACAAACTTTCCCAAACGTATAGAGCATTGAGTTTAGAGAGAGGAGAGAGAGAGAGGATGAGTTTAGAGAGACGGAGGAGAGAGAGAGGATGAGTTTAGAGAGAGAGAGAGAGAGAGAGAGAGAGAGAGAGAGGATGAGTTTAGAGAGAGGCAGATTGCTGTAAAGACTGTGAACTGTGTTTGTCCACCAATTAACCAAACTCAGCGCCGTCCCACCCCACCTGACATGCAGCCGGATCAGTGGTGCTGATCACTGGTGCTGTGCTGGACTTGGCTGTCATGGTTACAGAGCTGAGGGAGAAGGGTCTTCTCTAAGACTTGAACAAGTCCACAGTGTTCTCTACTGATGATGCACTGATGCTGGACTCATCCTCCCTCCCTCTCTCTCTCTCTCTCTCTCTCTCTCTCTCTCTCTCTCTCTCTCTCTCTCTCTCTCTCTCTCTCTTCACTCCTCTCTCTCTCTCTCCTCCTGTTCTGTCCCCTCATTAAGGATCCCCTGTCAGTCTGTGTTCTGCATGTCGGTTTGTCTCTCTCAGCTCTGTACCTTCACCAGTCTCTCTCTGTCTGTTGTCCTTCTCTCTTTCCCTCTCCGTCTACTTCTCTCTCTGTCTCCCTCTCTTTCCCTCCCTCTCCCTCTCTATCTGTCTCCCTCTCTCTCTCTCTGTCTCCCTCTCTCTCCTCCTCTCCCTCTCTCTGTCTCCCTCTCTCTGTCTCCCTCTCTCTCCCTCTCTCTTTCTTTCCCTCTCTCACCCTCTCCCTCTCTCACCCTCTCTCTCTCTCTCTCTCTCTCTCCCTCTCCCTCTCCCTCTAGGGCCTCTGGCTCTCATGCTCCATCTGGACTGTGTTCCACCAGATGCCCCTTCAAACACATCTTCACAGCACACACACACACTCTCTCTCTCTCTCTTTCTCTCTCACACACACTCTTCTCTTTCTCTCTCTCTCACACACTGTCTCACACACACACACACACTCTCTCACACAGCACACCAGAGATGGGAAGTAACAAAATACTTAGTTTTCTTGTCATTGTATGCCTTTTGCCATTTCCTGGCTATCACGCACAACACGCGTCATCTGTAGAACGAGTCAAACATGATGCCGCTGCTTTCATCCTGGTGACAGAAACAGCAGAACCAAGGAAACACTCAGAACCAGACTATTACAAAGGAAACACACTTAGAACCAGACTGTTACCTAGGAAACACACTCAGAACGTGACTATTATCTAGGAAACACACTTAGAACCAGACTGAACCAGACACATTCACACTGTGCCAGCATGGTTGGATGTTTTGAGGAGGAAGAGGATCAGGATGATGATTAATGTTACGGATCATTCTGCCTCTGAGCAGACTTGCTTCCCTTTAGGAAGCTTTTAACAACAGGAAGAGAGTTATCTGTTTCTCCTGCAGGCTGGGTCTGTCTTCCGGTGGTCCATACTGGTCATCCAGACACAACCTCTCTCCTCACCACAAGGTCACTGTGATTCCCAGTGATGCAGAGTCTATTATAGATAGAAGATTGTGTGTGCTGTGTGTGTGGGTGTGTTCTTTCATACTTTTACATGAGTCTATAGACATCCCACGAAAGATCAATGCATAGCTCTACCTTGTGTGTGTTTCTGTGTGAGTGTGTCTGTGTAAGTGTGTTTCTGAGTGTGTGTGTTTCTGAGTGTTAGTATTCACATCCACATGTAGCTGGCAGGTCTGTGTCCTCCATCACTCTGCTGTCAGACAGAGTGACTGTAACATGTTCTCTACTGTGTGAGAGCAGAGTGTGAGAGCAGAGTGTGAGAGCAGAGTGTGAGAGCAGTGTGTGAGAGCAGAGTGTGAGAGCAGAGTGTGACAGCAGAGTGTGAGAGCAGAGTGTGAGAGCAGAGTGTGAGAGCAGAGTGTGAGAGCAGAGTGTGAGAGCAGAGTGTAACAGCAGAGTGTGACAGCAGAGTGTGAGAGCAGAGTGTGACAGCAGAGTGTGAGAGCAGAGTGTGAGAGCAGAGTGTGAGAGCAGAGTGTGACAGCAGAGTGTGAGAGCAGAGTGTGAGAGCAGAGTGTGAGAGCAGAGTGTGAGAGCAGAGTGTGAGAGCAGAGTGTGACAGCAGAGTGTGAGAGCAGAGTGTGACAGCAGAGTGTGAGAGCAGAGTGTGAGAGCAGAGTGTGAGAGCAGAGTGTAACAGCAGAGTGTGAGAGCAGAGTGTGAGAGCAGAGTGTGAGAGCAGAGTGTGAGAGCAGAGTGTGAGAGCAGAGTGTGAGAGCAGAGTGTGACAGCAGAGTGTGAGAGCAGAGTGTGAGAGCAGAGTGTGACAGCAGAGTGTGAGAGCAGAGTGTGAGAGCAGAGTGTGAGAGCAGAGTGTGACAGCAGAGTGTGAGAGCAGAGTGTGAGAGCAGAGTGTGAGAGCAGAGTGTGACAGCAGAGTGTGAGAGCAGAGTGTGAGAGCAGAGTGTGAGAGCAGAGTGTGAGAGCAGAGTGTGACAGCAGAGTGTGAGAGCAGAGTGTGACAGCAGAGTGTGAGAGCAGAGTGTGAGAGCAGAGTGTGACAGCAGAGTGTGAGAGCAGAGTGTGAGAGCAGAGTGTGAGAGCAGAGTGTAACAGCAGAGTGTGAGAGCAGAGTGTGAGAGCAGAGTGTGAGAGCAGAGTGTGAGAGCAGAGTGTGAGAGCAGAGTGTGACAGCAGAGTGTGAGAGCAGAGTGTGACAGCAGAGTGTGACAGCAGAGTGTGACAGCAGAGTGTGAGAGCAGAGTGTGACAGCAGAGTGTGACAGCAGAGTGTGACAGCAGAGTGTGAGAGCAGAGTGTGAGAGCAGAGTGTGACAGCAGAGTGTGAGAGCAGAATGTGAGAGCAGAGTGTGAGAGCAGAGTGTGAGAGCAGAGTGTGAGAGCAGAGTGTAACAGCAGAGTGTGAGAGCAGAGTGTGAGAGCAGAGTGTGAGAGCAGAGTGTGAGAGCAGAGTGTGACAGCAGAGTGTGAGAGCAGAGTGTGAGAGCAGAGTGTGAGAGCAGAGTGTGAGAGCAGAGTGTGAGAGCAGAGTGTGAGAGCAGAGTGTAACAGCAGAGTGTGAGAGCAGAGTGTGAGAGCAGAGTGTGAGAGCAGTGTGAGAGCAGAGTGTGAGAGCAGAGTGTGAGAGCAGAGTGTGAGAGCAGAGTGTGAGAGCAGAGTGTGAGAGCAGAGTGTGACAGCAGAGTGTGAGAGCAGAGTGTGAGAGCAGAGTGTGAGAGCAGAGTGTGACAGCAGAGTGTGAGAGCAGAGTGTGAGAGCAGAGTGTGAGAGCAGAGTGTGACAGCAGAGTGTGAGAGCAGAGTGTGAGAGCAGAGTGTGACAGCAGAGTGTAACAGCAGAGTGTGAGAGCAGAGTGTGAGAGCAGAGTGTGACAGCAGAGTGTGAGAGCAGAGTGTGAGAGCAGAGTGTAACAGCAGAGTGTGAGAGCAGAGTGTGACAGCAGAGTGTGAGAGCAGAGTGTGACAGCAGAGTGTGACAGCAGAGTGTGACAGCAGAGTGTGAGAGCAGAGTGTGAGAGCAGAGTGTGAGAGCAGAGTGTAACAGCAGAGTGTGAGAGCAGAGTGTGAGAGCAGAGTGTGAGAGCAGAGTGTGACAGCAGAGTGTGACAGCAGAGTGTGAGAGCAGAGTGTGACAGCAGAGTGTGACAGCAGAGTGTGACAGCAGAGTGTGAGAGCAGAGTGTGACAGCAGAGTGTGACAGCAGAGTGTGACAGCAGAGTGTGAGAGCAGAGTGTGAGAGCAGAGTGTGACAGCAGAGTGTGAGAGCAGAATGTGAGAGCAGAGTGTGAGAGCAGAGTGTGAGAGCAGAGTGTGAGAGCAGAGTGTAACAGCAGAGTGTGAGAGCAGAGTGTGAGAGCAGAGTGTGAGAGCAGAGTGTGAGAGCAGAGTGTAACAGCAGAGTGTGAGAGCAGAGTGTGAGAGCAGAGTGTGAGAGCAGTGTGAGAGCAGAGTGTGAGAGCAGAGTGTGAGAGCAGAGTGTGAGAGCAGAGTGTGAGAGCAGAGTGTGAGAGCAGAGTGTAACAGCAGAGTGTGAGAGCAGAGTGTGAGAGCAGAGTGTGAGAGCAGAGTGTGAGAGCAGAGTGTGAGAGCAGAGTGTGAGAGCAGAGTGTAACAGCAGAGTGTAACAGCAGAGTGTGAGAGCAGAGTGTGAGAGCAGAGTGTAACAGCAGAGTGTAACAGCAGAGTGTGAGAGCAGAGTGTGACAGCAGAGTGTGAGAGCAGAGTGTGACAGCAGAGTGTGAGAGCAGAGTGTAACAGCAGAGTGTGAGAGCAGAGTGTGAGAGCAGAGTGTGACAGCAGAGTGTGACAGCAGAGTGTGAGAGCAGAGTGTGAGAGCAGAGTGTGAGAGCAGAGTGTGAGAGCAGAGTGTAACAGCAGAGTGTGACAGCAGAGTGTGAGAGCAGAGTGTGAGAGCAGAGTGTAACAGCAGAGTGTGAGAGCAGAGTGTAACAGCAGAGTGTGAGAGCAGAGTGTGAGAGCAGAGTGTAACAGCAGAGTGTAACAGCAGAGTGTGAGAGCAGAGTGTAACAGCAGAGTGTAACAGCAGAGTGTAACAGCAGAGTGTGAGAGCAGAGTGTAACAGCAGAGTGTAACAGCAGAGTGTGAGAGCAGAGTGTGAGAGCAGAGTGTGAGAGCAGAGTGTGAGAGCAGAGTGTGAGAGCAGAGTGTGAGAGCAGAGTGTGAGAGCAGAATGTGAGAGCAGAGTGTGAGAGCAGAGTGTGAGAGCAGAGTGTGACAGCAGAGTGTGAGAGCAGAGTGTGAGAGCAGAGTGTGAGAGCAGAGTGTGAGAGCAGAGTGTGAGAGCAGAGTGTGAGAGCAGAGTGTGACAGCAGAGTGTAACAGCAGAGTGTAACAGCAGAGTGTGAGAGCAGAGTGTGACAGCAGAGTGTAACAGCAGAGTGTAACAGCAGAGTGTGACAGCAGAGTGTAACAGCAGAGTGTGAGAGCAGAGTGTGACAGCAGAGTGTGACAGCAGAGTGTGAGAGCAGAGTGTGAGAGCAGAGTGTGAGAGCAGAGTGTGACAGCAGAGTGTGAGAGCAGAGTGTGACAGCAGAGTGTGAGAGCAGAGTGTAACAGCAGAGTGTGAGAGCAGAGTGTGAGAGCAGAGTGTGAGAGCAGAGTGTGAGAGCAGAGTGTGAGAGCAGAGTGTAACAGCAGAGTGTGAGAGCAGAGTGTGAGAGCAGAGTGTAACAGCAGAGTGTGAGAGCAGAGTGTGAGAGCAGAGTGTGAGAGCAGAGTGTGAGAGCAGAGTGTGAGAGCAGAGTGTGACAGCAGAGTGTGAGAGCAGAGTGTGAGAGCAGAGTGTGAGAGCAGAGTGTGAGAGCAGAGTGTGAGAGCAGAGTGTGAGAGCAGAGTGTAACAGCAGAGTGTAACAGCAGAGTGTGAGAGCAGAGTGTGAGAGCAGAGTGTGAGAGCAGAGTGTGAGAGCAGAGTGTGAGAGCAGAGTGTAACAGCAGAGTGTGAGAGCAGAGTGTGAGAGCAGAGTGTGACAGCAGAATGTGAGAGCAGAGTGTGAGAGCAGAGTGTGAGAGCAGAGTGTGAGAGCAGAGTGTGAGAGCAGAGTGTGACAGCAGAGTGTGAGAGCAGTGTGAGAGCAGAGTGTGAGAGCAGAGTGTGACAGCAGAGTGTGAGAGCAGAGTGTGAGAGCAGAGTGTGAGAGCAGAGTGTGAGAGCAGAGTGTGAGAGCAGAGTGTGAGAGCAGAGTGTGAGAGCAGTGTGAGAGCAGAGTGTGACAGCAGAGTGTGAGAGCAGAGTGTGACAGCAGAGTGTGAGAGCAGGTCAGAGGTGCCTGAGGATCGATTCCTCGACTATCAGCCATCGATACGCTCCTCTGGAATGTTCACCTGTGAGCCTTCCTGCTGTCAGGAAATGACATAATGTCAACAATCTCTTTATCACTTTACTTCCTATCTGATCCCTAATCCAAGCACTCTATGTGCCTCTCTGCCTGCCTCTGTCTCTCCCCCTGCCTCTGCCTGCCTCTGTCTCTCCCCCTGCCTCTGCCTGCCTCTGTCTCTCCCCCTGCCTCTGCCTTCCTCTGTCTCTCCCCGTGGAGGGATGAAGGAGGGAGAGGTAGAGAGAGGTATGAGAGAGGGATGAGGTAGAAAGAGGTATGAGGGAGAGATAGAGAGAGGTATGAGAGAGGGATGAGGTAGAGAGAGGTATGAGGGAGGGAGAGATAGAGAGAGGTATGAGGTAGAGAGAGGTATGAGGGAGGGAGAGGTATGAGAAAGGGATGAGGTAGAGAGAGGTATGAGGGAGGGAGAGGTAGAGAGAGGTATGAGAGAGGGATGAGGTAGAGAGAGGTATGAGGGAGGGAGAGATAGAGAGAGGTATGACGGATGAGGTAGAGAGAGGTATGAGGAAGGGAGAGATAGAGAGAGGTATAATAATAATAATAATTCATTTTTTTATAGCGCTTTTCTAAATACCCAAAGTCGCTTTACAAGTGTGAAGACAAGCAAAACAAGACAACAGTAAAATATAAAGACAAAGGATTGAACAAAACAGACAAACAGAACATTATAAAGAAAAAACATATAAGTCTAATAGTATGAGGGATGAGGTAGAGAGAGGTATGAGATGGATGAGAGAGGGATGAGGTAGAGAGAGGTATGAGCGAGAGCTGAGGGGGGGGATGAGGTAGAGAGAGGCTCAAGACGCACTTGTTCCGGGAGTACAACGGCACTTAGGAATGCTTGGCTGGACCTGATGTTAGTTTCCTCCAGGATCACAATGACTCGTATTGAGAGACTTGTTGCTCTGTTGGTTAGTTGTAACGGTTTCAAATTCTTGTACTCGCTGTGAAATATTTTACTGTTTATTGTTTTTTCTACAGGTACACTCTTGCACTTTTGTGGGGAGTTTCATGTTGTTCAATTGTAACTTGTTTAACTGCATGCTCTTATGGTTCTTCCCTTTGGCACTTATTTGGTTTTCCACAATGTATGCTTCATGTTTTGGCTTCTCGCAATGTTTGGGGCTATCTCGTTGTTATGATCAGTGACCTATGCTCTTTTGTAAAGCTCTCTCTTGGAAGTCGCCTTGGATAAAAGCGTCTGCTAAATGCATAAATGTAAATGTAAATGTATGAGAGGGATGAGAGAGGGAGGGTATAAGAGAGACATGAGCGAGGGCTGAGGGGGGGATGAGGTATGAGCGAGGTATGAGGGAGGGAGAGGAAGCTGCAGACTTCAACATCCCTCCTGACTTAGTCTGCCTCTTCTCTCCACACGCACACACATGTACACACACACACGCACACATGCTGCTAATGGTTATGAATGGAAGCAGAGCTATGTGTCCATGTCCCCTTCGCCCTTCATGGCGTCAGAGTATCTGTCACTGGACCAGCCTGGCCCAGACACTAATTACACACACACACTCATCCTTACACACACACATCCTTACACACACATCACACACGTACACACACACCCATCCTCACACGTACACATACACATGCACACACACGTAAACACACGTACTAGAGCCCGACCGATAAAGGATTTTTAAGGCCGATACCGCTACGAATATTTGGTGATTTTAAAATCTGATATTACGATATATTGGCCGATATATCGAAATAAATATATAAATAATCCAGAAACGTGTAACGAAACATAAACTGATTTCCCTAACATTAGCTATTTGTAGTTTACATTTTGTCATTTTTAGCAGATGCTCTTATCCAGAGCAACTTACAGTAAGTACAGAGACATTCCCACGAGGCAAGTAGGGTAAAGTGCCTTGCCCAAGAACAATAATATGATGATAATATGATAATGCAGTTTAAAAATAAACTTGTTTGTTTTATTGTCAAAACAGAACAGAGGAACATCAAAATATATTAAAGTTCTGATAAATAAAATGTATAAAAATACAAACTTAAGATATGAAACTTAAAGTCCTTTGAACAACATTATAAATGCCGATACCGATAGTTTGGAAAATGCCTAATATCGGACGATAATATCGGCCTGCCGATATATATCGGTCGGGCTCTAACACGTACACACACACACAACCTCACACACACACATACTCATCCACACACATTCTCACACACACTCATAGTCATAATATCAGGCTGAAGATGCTTCAGTAACGTCATTAGTAGATTTACTCTAGCAGACCTCCGATGCTGAAGACGGCAGGAATGTGTGAGTGTGTGTAGGTGAGAGTGGGGGTGTGAATGTGAGTGTGTGTATGTCACATTTCAGTATTCTTTCAGATGTCCTTGCACCATAAAAAATATTCCCCACACACTCTGAACAGGGTAGGATTTTATTACCTCTCCCCTCCCCCCATCCCTCTACCCCCCTCCCTCCACCCTCATCTCCATCTCTCTCCCCTCCCCCCATCCCTCTACCCCCCTCCCTCCACCCTCATCTCCATCTCTCTCCCCTCCCCCCATCCCTCTACCTCCCTCCCTCCACCCTCATCTCCATCTCTCTCCCCTCCTCCCATGCTGAATGACAGACAGGAAGATGAGCAGTGCAAGAGAGAGAGGGAGGGATGATGGAGGTGCACAGTGAAGTGGATGAGGGAGGAGGGTAAAGGGGAAATGCAGATGTGAGCATGCAGGGTTGGTGGGGGGAGAGGGAGGAGGGCAGAGGGGAAATGCAGATGTGAGCATGCAGGGTTGGTGGGGGGAGAGGGAGGAGGGCAGAGGGGAAATGCAGATGTGAGCATGCAGGGTTGGTGGGGGGAGAGGGAGGAGGGTAAAGGGGAAATGCAGATGTGAGCATGCAGGGTTGGTGGGGGGAGAGGGAGGAGGGCAGAGGGGAAATGCAGATGTGAGCATGCAGGGTTGGTGGGGGGAGAGGGAGGAAGGCAGAGGGGAAATGCAGGGTTGGATGTATGCTGGCTCTTCATGGATCATTTTAGTTCCATAAATACTTCATTCCACTGCATCAACTCACATCAATAATATATGAGCAGCATCTGGACCTGGGGGGGTCAGCAGCATCTGGACCTGTGGGGTCGGGGGGGGGGTAGTGGGGGGATAGCGGGGGGGCTTGTGTGCAACAGTGTGGGGGGGATTCTTGGGTTGAGAGATAACACACTCAAATACACACACAGCATTGCCAAACACCTGTGTTAGCAAACTTCAGGGAACATGGCTTTCTCGCTGTGTGTTTGTCAGCATGTAAGTGTAAATGAGTGTGTGTGTTTGTGTGCAAGTTTGTTTGTGACAACATAATGACAGATTTAACACTGAAACACAAACTCCCCTTCAGATGAACCGAAGATACAAATGAACAGAACAAAGAGAGAGCAGAGGAGGGGAGGGGATTAGAGGAGCGGGTGCTTGATGTGAAACACCTTGGAGCTGTTAAGACTCACGTCTGGGACCTCTCTTTCTCTCCGCGCCAGAGAGAGAGTCTACTGTTCATACTGTAACTTACGCGAGAGAGAGTCTACTGTTCATACTGTAACTTACGAGAGAGAGAGAAAGAGAGAGAGAGAGAGTGAGATCTTTCTTTCTTCACATATAACAGTGAAGAAAGAAAGGAAGAGAAAGACAGAACAGGCCATAAGTAGAAAGACAGGAAAACGAGGGATGCAGACACATAACAAGACACATATGGGACAGGAAAACAGGGAGGCGGGAGGAGGGGGGGGCAAGGGAGGAGGGGGCGACAGGAGGGAGGTGTAGAGAGAGATAGAATCAGAATCAGAATCAGAATCAGAAAGGGATTTATTCGCCATGAAAGTTTGCACAGACAAGGAATTTGCTTTGGCAGGAAGGTGCATACAATAAACATATACCTAAAATTTAAATATGTGGACTAACTATACTAAGGGTACATAAACTAGCAGTACTAAGTGGGATAAATATAAGTTGCCGTAAATTACAATATAAAAATACAAAAATACAAATATTACAAAAAATACAAATGTACAAGATACCATGTTGTGGTGCAGTGCAAAAGCAGTGTGTTTTAAGCAATAAGTCATTTGAGTCAGTGTGGTCCCTTGGCCTTGTTGAAGAGGCCAACAGCGGAAGGGAAGAAACTGTTTTTGTGGCGTGAGGTATTGGTCCTGATAGACCGCAGCCTTCTGCCGGAGGGGAGTGACTGAAACAGGGAGTGTCCAGGGTGGGAGGAGTCGGCCACAATCTTCCTCGCTCGCCTCAGGGTCCTCGAGGTGTGCAGGTCCTCGAGGGTAGGCAGATTGCAGCCAATCACCTTCTCAGCAGTACGGATGATACGCTGCAGTCTGCTCTTGTCCTTGGCAGTGGCAGCAGCGTACCAGACGGTGATGGAGGAGGTGAGGATGGACTCAATGATGGCTGAGTAGAAGTGCACCATCATTGTCTTTGGCAGGTTGAACTTCTTCAGCTGCCGAAGGAAGTACATCCTCTGTTGTGCTTTCTTGATGAGGGAGCTGATGTTCAGTTCCCACTTGAGGTCCTGGGAGAGGATAGTGCCCAGGAAGCGGAAGGACTCCACAGTGTTGACTGGGGAGTCACACAGGGTGATGGGGGTGAGTGGGGCTGTGTTCCTCCTGAAGTCCACAACCATCTCCACTGTCTTAAGAGCATTGAGCTCTAAGTTGTTCTGGCTGCACCAGGTCACCAGGTTGGCCGCTTCCCACCTATAATCAGACTCGTCTCCACCAGAGATGAGCCCAATAAGGGTGGTGTCGTCCGCAAACTTCAGGAGTTTGACGGACGGATGACTGGAGGTGCAACTGTTGGTGTAGCTGGGTTGTTGGGGCGCTGGGTTGTTGGGGTGCTGGGTTGTTGGGTTGTTGGGGCGCTGGGTTGTTGGGGTGCTGGGTTGTTGGGGTGCTGGGTTGTTGGGGTGCTGGGTTGCTGGGTTGTTGGGGTTCTGGGTTGCTGGGTTGTTGGGGTGCTGGGTTGTTGGGTTGTTGGGTTGTTTGGGTGCTGGGTTGCTGGGTTGTTGGGGTGCTGGGTTGTTGGGGTTGCTGGGTTGTTGGGGTGCTGGGTTGTTGGAGTGCTGGGTTGTTGGGGTGCTGGGTTGCTGGGTTGTTGGAGTGCTGGGTTGTTGGGGTGCTGGGTTGCATGAAGGCCTCAGCTCAGACAGACACCCTGGCGACTGAGACACTAGACTGCTCACTGTGAGAGGTGTGTGTGTGTGTGTGTGTGCAGAGACAGAGCGTGAGTTTGTGTGTGTGTGCAGAGAGAGAGAGAATGTGTGCAGAGAGAGAGAGAGAGTGTGTGTGCAGAGAGAGAGCGTGTGTGTGTGTGTGTGTGCAGAGAGAGAGAGAGAGAGAGAGTGTGTGTGTGTGCAGAGACAGAGCATGAGTGTGAGTGTGTGTGTGCAGAGAGAGTGAGAGTGTGTGTGCAGAGAGAGAGAGAATGTGTGTGTGTGGAGGGTCCAGCAGGTACTAAATGAGATGGGGCTTCTCAGTTTGGCAGGAGGTAATGGACACCAGAAGGACTGGGCTATTCACCTTCTCAAGGACAAAGCAGAGATTAACAACCAGCCCCCCCTCCACACACACACACACACATTGTACACAATCCATAGACACACATGCCAAACAAACCCCAGTCCCCCAACCCCACGAGCTCCACCTCTCCTACTTTCTCTCCCTCTACCCCTTCATCCCTCCTTCCCCTTTTCTTCCTCCATCTCTCCCCCACTGGTCGTGTGCCAAATGCAACCCCCCACCCCCACCACCAGAAACAACTTCCTACTCCCCCATTCCTAATGACTTCACTGAACACATCAATCTGAACCACCAGTAGACCACCGCTCTCTCCCTCTTTATCCATCTCACCTCTCTCCCTCCCTCTCTCACTTCTCTCCCTCCCTCTCTCACCTCCCTTCCTCTCCATCTCTCTCCCTCCCTCTCTCACCTCTCTCCTTCTCTCCCCTATCTCTCCCTCTCTCCCCTCTCTCTCCCTCCCTCTCTCTCTCTCTTCCTTATCTCTCCCTCCCTCTCTCTCTCTGTCTTTCCCCTATCTATCTATCCCTCTGTTACATCCCCAATGCTCCAGTGTGGTTCTGTGTCCGTATGTCTGTTTGTTTGTGGTTTGTGTGTGAGAGGGGGGGGGGGGGGTCTCTTTTCCTTTAGGGTTGTCATGTTGGGCAAGATGGCTTCTAAACCAGTTGCAGTGGCTGACTGGTCGAAGCCCCTGATCAGGACTCCGCTCCGCCCCCCACTCGTCAGTGGCTGCAGCTGGGATGTGCCTTATTTAAGCCCCAGTGGTTGACCAGCTAGAGGGCTTGGCTGACTGCTGTCTGTATTGGTCTGTGTGCTGCTGTGTTGAACATTGTTCATTGTTCTGTGTGCTGCTGTGTTGAACTTTGTTCATTGTTGTTTGCCATCATTTACAACTCCTTTTGCTTTTGTTCCCAGGGGGAAAGGGGAAAGCCACGTGCTTGAGGCAAGAGGCCCGGGGGCTTACACTACCCGCAGGATAACCTTATTGTATATATACACTAAGTAAGACCTGGGCTGACCAACCCCTGTATTTTTGGGTTCGCCAGAACTACGGTGCTAGTTAGGGTGAGTGCTGTGACAAGGTAGGGATAGAAACTATCGTTTTGCTTTCTTTGTTTTGGATGGCCCAGCCCCTTTTCCCCTGTTCGTTTATTCAGCAGTTAATAAACTGTTTGAAGACAGAGTTGGCTTTGCTTCCCTCACTTTGCACCACGATGCCTTATCCCACCATCCGGTCCAGGGGTTCTTGTGCGCAGTGGAGGAGTTCCTGTAGGTAACTGGGGGCATGTCCAGGAAGGCACTGGGGGGTGAGGAGTTCCTGTAGGTAACTGGGGGCATGTCCAGGAAGGCACTGGTGGGTGAGGAGTTCCTGTAGGTAACTGGGGGCATGTCCAGGAAGGCACTGGGGGGTGAGGAGTTCCTGTAGGTAACTGGGGGCATGTCCAGGAAGGCACTGGTGGGTGAGGAGTTCCTGTAGGTAACTGGGGGCATGTCCAGGAAGGCACTGGGGGGTGAGGAGTTCCTGTAGGTAACTGGGGGCATGTCCAGGAAGGCACTGGTGGGTGAGGAGTTCCTGTAGGTAACTGGGGGCATGTCCAGGAAGGCACTGGTGGGTGAGGAGTTCCTGTAGGTAACTGGGGGCATGTCCAGGAAGGCACTGGTGGGTGAGGAGGGAGACCTTGTATTGGGTTCTGAATGGGACAGGGAGCCTGTGAAGAGTTATCAGGATGGGGGTGATATGATGGTATTTGCGCACCCTCATCCGGATCCTGGCAGCGCTGTTATGAATGTATTGCAGTCTCTGGATGCTCTTGCCAGAGATCCCGATGAGGAGTGCATTACAATAGTCCTGTCTGGAGGAGACAAAGGCGTGGACAAGCTTCTCTGCATCTGCCAGGGTGAGTGTTGGACGGAGTTTGGGGATGTTCTTGAGGTGGTAGAATGATGTCTTACAGAGGTATTTGATGTGTGTGTTAAAGGTGAGCTGAGGGTCCATTTTAACACCCAGAGTGGTGACAGAAGCAGAAAGGGGGATGTTT
Source organism: Osmerus mordax (assembly GCF_038355195.1). Taxonomy (NCBI): domain Eukaryota; kingdom Metazoa; phylum Chordata; class Actinopteri; order Osmeriformes; family Osmeridae; genus Osmerus; species Osmerus mordax. The sequence goes on along the minus strand of NC_090060.1, from coordinate 18,585,588 downwards.
TGGCCAGAGAAAGTGATACTGGTGATGGTGGAAAGGCGGACCTGATGTGGTGTGCCAACTAAGATAGCTTCCGTTTTGGAACTATTCGACTATTGAAGGAAGTTGAGCTTCATCCACGCCTATATCTCCTCCAGGCAGGTGGCCAGTGTGGATGTTTACATTTACATTTTAGTCATTTAGCAGACGCTCTTATCCAGAGCGACTTACAGTAAGTACAGGGACATTCTCCCCGAGGCAAGTAGGGTGAAGTGCCTTGCCAAAGGACACAACGTCAGCCCAGAGCCCTGAGGAGGCTGGGGCCCAGCCCAGAGCCTTGAGGAGGCTGGGGCCCAGCACAGAGCCCGGATGAGGCTGGGGCCCAGCACAGAGCCCTGAGGAGGCTGGGGCCCAGCACAGAGCCCTGAGGAGGCTGGGGCCCAGCCCAGAGCCCTGAGGAGGCTGGGGCCCAGCCCAGAGCCCTGAGGAGGCTGGGGCCCAGCACAGAGCCCTGAGGAGGCTGGGGCCCAGCACAGAGCCCTGAGGAGGCTGGGGCCCAGCACAGAGCCCTGAGGGACACCGCAGGTGATGTTGTGGGTGTGAGATTTGGCGTCGCCCCGGGCGACGTGCTCGGTTCTGCCGGTCAGGTATGAGATAAACCAGTTGTGAACATTTTCTGAGAGTCCAATGGTGTATTGCAGGCGATGGAGGAGGATGTTGTGATCTACTGTATCAAAAGCAGCTGTTAGGTCCAGGAGGATGAGTAGAGATGAGGAACCAGTATCTGCTGCCATCAGGAGGTCGTTGGTGACCCTGACCAAGGCTGTTTCTGTGCTATGGCCAGGGCGGAAACCAGACTGAAACTTTTCAAACAGGTTATTTTGTTTGAGGTGATCATAGAGTTGTGCTGCAACTGTTTATTCCAAAACCTTTGATAGGAAAGGAAGATTGGAAATGGGTCTGTAGGTAGAGAGAACTGGATCCAGAGTGTTTTTTTTTAGTAGAAGTCTGATGAAATTTTTTATGCAGATAAATAAAAATGTGACTCAACAAAACACAAGCCGCAGTGTTTGCAGGAATCCAAAACACACAAGCCGCAGTCTTTGTGGTATCTCGAGCCACAGTCTTTGCGGTATCTCGAGCCACAGTCTTTGCGGTATCTCGAGCCACAGTCTTTGTGGTATCTCGAGCCACAGTCTTTGCGGTATCTCGAATCACGGTCTTTGCGGTATCTCGAGCCACAGTCTTTGCGGTATCTCGAGCCACAGTCTTTGCGATATCTCGAGCCACAGTCTTTGCGGTATCTCGAGCCACAGTCTTTGTGGTATCTCGAGCCACAGTCTTTGTGGTATCTTGAGCCACAGTCTTTGTGGTATCTCGAGCCACAGTCTTTGCGGCATATCGAATCACAGTCTTTGTGGTTTCCCAATATAAATAAAATGTAACTCAACAAAATAGCAGTATTTGCGGGAATAAAAATCAATAGAAACTATTTAAACTTTATTCAATGATTAGGATTCAGAGTTACTCAATATGACAGGCAGATTGAGTGTGAAAGGGAAATAGAGAGAACAATAGATAGAGAGAAGGAGAGGGAGGGAGAAAAGAGAGATAGAGAGAGACAGATTGAGAAAGAGGGAGAGATTAAGAAAGGGAGAAAGAGACAGATTGAGAGAGAGTGAGGTTGAAAGAGACATTGAGAGACAGGAAGAGAGATTAAGAGAGAGGGAAATTGTGAGAAATAGGGAGAAGGAGAGAGACTGACTTAATTGAATCGAGGTGATGTTGTGTAACAATATGGGTGACGTCACTCATCTGCTGTAATGAGGGAAATTAAACCAATCAGAATCGTTGAGCTGCACCCCCCCCCCCCCCTTCCCATTTCAGCTTTCAGACCAAACCAACCGGATGAATGCTAACTTCCTAACTTGCTATTTCTAATATTCAAAAGTGAATTATTTAAATGACTGCAAATGTCTGCTGTAATTTCACACCATCAGATCATCTGCAGTTTTCAATTATAATAATAATATTAATATGCTGTAATTCACCTCAGGGCGTCCAATCTCTTCATATTAGATCCACATTAGCTCTTAATGTGAGGCTTCTTGACTGGCATTATGAAAGAGGTGTGTGTGTCATGCATGTGTGTGTCATGCGTGTGTGTGTGTGTGGAGGGGAATAGTCAAACCTGAAAACAGATTGACTCACGACAAACGTAGACGTAAACATCTCCATCATAATGACCCCTTCTTTCCCCCTCCCTGCGTCCCTCTGACATCTTAACCAGGAGCCTCAGAATCAACACATCGTCCTTCAGGGCGGTTAGCTACCTAACCTACCTGAGGCCTCCTCTCCCTCCCCCTACCTCCCCTCCCTCCCCCTCCCTTCTCCTCCCTCGTACCATTCTCCCTCCTTCCTCCTACCTCTCCCTCCTACCTCTCCCTCCTACCTCCTCCCTCCTACCTCTCTACCTCTCCCTCTTACCTCTTCCCTCCTACCTCTCTACCTCTCCCTCCTACCTCTCTACCTCTCCCTCCTACTTCCCTCCCCATCCTGGATCCCCCTTCCTTCACCCCTTCCTGCCTCCCTCTTCCTACTCCTCCCCTCCTCCTCCACCCTCACCCTCCTCCTTCCTCCCTCCCATTATCCTTGCATCTGTTAGTGGTAGGCCAGATTGGGGAGATTGCCTATCACAGACGGCCTAATGTGTAGTGAAGAGAGTCGTCGCCCCGGTTATTACTCCTGTCCCTCGCAGTCAGAACCGACCAGCAGAGCCAGCCATGGAAATCAGCTGCTTGTTAGCCGCTAATGAGCTAGCGCCCGCGAGTTTGTGTTGGCTTGTCAGTGTGCGGACCTGACACAAGGAAACAGACTCAGATAAGACAGAAATGAGGCCAGCGCCCTGCAGAGCTGTTTAGAGGTGAGATTAGGAGCCGGGATTGGTTTCCAGGGACACAGGAAGACAGGAGGAGTCAGGATCTCTTGAGAGTTTAGGCTGGTTTATACAACTCTAAAAGAAGCGTGGTATGAAGTAGCACTGAACACTGTTCTTTTATCCAAATGTAGTATCAGGGGGGATTTGAATTTACAACCTCTCAATCTGCTCTACCACTGAGCCCCCACCCCTTTGGATCTGATATTATAAAAAAATTGCTAGTTAGCAGACAAAACCAATGAGATGGTCTGGGTGCAGTGAGGTGATCACCATCCATTAGGCCACCCAGTGGCCTGGTAGCTGCTGCTAGCTGTGGACTAGCAGAGGTCTGCTGTTAGCTGCTGCTATCTGTGGACTAGCAGAGGTCTGCTGTTAGCTGCTGCTAGCTGTGGACTAGCAGAGGTCTGTTAGCTGCTGCTAGCTGTGGACTAGCAGAGGTCTGCTGTTAGCTGCTGCTAGCTGTGGACTAGCAGAGGTCTGTTAGCTGCTGCTAGCTGTGGACTAGCAGAGGTCTGCTGTTAGCTGCTGCTAGCTGTGGACTAGCAGAGGTCTGCTGTTAGCTTCTGCTAACTGTGGACTAGCAGAGGTCATGCAGAGGGCAGAACTGTGTTTGATTGATTTCTCATCCTCTCACAGCTCATTAGAATTTGGTTAGTGACATTGACCCTGGTGGGGAGGCGTGGTAGAGGAGGGGTGTGTGTGGGCGGGGGGGACGAGGGCAGGTGTGGATGTGTGGGGTGTCGAGAGTTGATGAGGAACATTAGTGAGTATAGGTCTGATGGTGCTGTCACGCTGACACCTGCGTCCTCCTGAACAATCATGCCGGGCACAAACACAAAATCTCCAGGGCAGACTTTCAAATCAGGTCTTTCTGATTCAGCACTGGTCCTCATTCTCTATAATGTCAAATATTTTTTATGATGTTATGATTCACATTTCAGCCTTCAGCTAACTCTTTCCTGATAATTGGGTGTGCTTTGCCTTCGGCAAGGGCACAACCTTTGTTCTCTCACATATATATTAATATTATTATTTTTATTTCTTTTTGCCCCCTAAAACTCAGTCAATATTTGGCCTACATACACAACTTAGGTGTCAAAAGTTTCGTCTTGGTAGCCATTGAGTTGCTTCTATTGGGATTTACGTTCCGTTGCATGGTTTAGGCTCAAGTTAAGTTTTTGTGGCGAAAAGTGAAGCTAACGGTGGCTAATTTGCTAGCCACAGTCACTGACGTTACTAACGTCACTACGTCACTAACGTCACGAAAACACGCGTGACTACCTGTAGCAGAACATTCGTTTCACATCTGTTAACTTGGGGGATAGCTAGGCTAACTATAGCTTTACTGCAAGGCAGCTGCAGGAACGCCACAAGCAAAGAGGCCAGGGTGATAACTATTTACTCATTTTACTTTGTGATATGACACACAATTGTGATGTGTAATGTACAATATAAGCTGATATTATTAAGGAAGTACATCTACTTTCGGAAACAGTAGTCTACTATTTCACTGAAGTATTAGCATCATGACATTAGCCTGTGTTGCCCGGGCAACAAATACTACTGTGGTCTATGATGTATCTGTTTTCAATCGTTAAAATAAACATTCCTCACATATACATTTTCGTTGTAGGATTTATTCTGACATTAGTAAACGATTTGTTGGTGAAATTACCATTACCTGTGGTTTCAAACCAGTGTAGCTCACTGCAACGCTGTAGCTTACGTGAGACACTACAAAAACATCTACAGTACACAGCTGTTTAGGAAGTCAAACAGCGACAGAACATGTTCGGCACTCCCCTTACTTAAATCAAAAGTCTATCTAACTACTAACCTGAACTTCATTGCCACAGCCTAAACGTTGTCAATCTGTTCATGAAAATAATTAATTTCAGCCTAAACCGTGCAACAGAACGTTAAATCCAATTCAACCAACGCAATCGCTACCATTTTACATTTTTACATTTAGTCATTTAGCAGACACTCTTATCCAGAGCGACTTACAGTAAGTACAGGGACATTCCCCCGAGGCAAGTAGGGTGAAGTGTCTTGCCCAAGGACACAACGTCAGTTTGCATGAGAATGCAAACTGACGGGAATCGAACTGGCAACCTTCGGATTACTAGTCCGACTCCCTCACCGCTCAGCCACCTGACTCCCTTACCAAGACGAACACAGCAGTAGTCTAGTACTGTACCGTAGTAGTACAATTTACCGGGGCAGCTTCTCCACACAGGGCTATATCGCATTTTGCGTTGTTACTTACAATGATCGCTACCAGTGAGCTTTTTATGAATGAGCGATTTTCCACTAAATAAATGTCATGTTCATTTACGTTTTGGGGGGCATATTTTCAGTTAGCAGATGGTACTGTTTGAATCGCGATTCCATCTTCTACTGCCGGGTAACGTCGTAGAATAATCTTCAAAGGGGGTTCTTTATTAATGAATGAATGCAATGAGTAGGCTAAATGCCTGAAAATATCATGAGAAGGGAAAAACTTAAAATGACGTTTAAGTCATAGAGATTTTTACACCGGTCTGCCAAATGTATTTGTTTTGAACGAATACATTTGGCACGAATACATTTGGCAGCCTCATCGTTTTCAACGATGAGGCTGCCTCTTGCAGGGGAAATGAGAAGACATATATTTCATTCTACACTTCACTCGTATTTTCAGTTGTAAATGACCAGCAAAAAAAAATGCTTTTAAATCTATGTAATCTTTATAAATAATAAGTATGCATTTTTATATAAAATATACAGAAATATCAGTTGTAAAAATGTCATTCAAAAACGGACCCTTGTGCAACCGACGCAAGCAAGCACACCCTACAATTTCCCCAGAAATTGTACCCTCTCTAGTATTACATTTACATTTAGTCATTTAGCAGACGCTCTTATCCAGAGCGACTTACAGGGACATTCCCCCGAGGCAAGTAGGGTGAAGGACACAACGCCATAGGCCTGGCGGAGAATCGAACCGGCAACCTTTCGATTACTAGCCCGATTCCCTAACCGCTCAGTCACCTGACTCCATATAATCCATGTAATATACACAGTACTGATCTGTACTACAGTAATATACACAGTACTGCTCTGTACTACAGTAATGTACACAGTACTGATCTGTACTGCTGTAATATACACAGTACTGCTCTGTACTACAGTAATATACACAGTTACGCTCTGTACTACAGTAATATACACAGTACTGCTCTGTACTACAGTAATATACACAGTACTGCTCTGTACTACAGTAATATACACAGTTACGCTCTGTACTACAGTAATGTACACAGTACTGCTCTGTACTACAGTAATATACACAGTACTGATCTGTACTACTGTATGGTACATAGTACTGACCCTCTCTATCTCTCCCTCCCTTTCTCTCTCTGTCTGGAGTTTGTTCCTGGTGAGAAGGTGAGTGGAGGCATTTGAGAACACACTTTCACAAGCAAATTAACTCACAAATTAATTCACAAACACAGATCTGCACACGCCTACTCTCTCTCTCTCCTGTCTCTCTCTCTCACACACATTTCAAGGTGCAGCTGCAAAGCATCTCTACTGACAGGTGACAGACGCCACCCTCATTATCGCTGACAAACACTTCACCCATACAGAGGTGATCTTACCAGAATTAAAGGTGTGTGTAAGTGTGTGTTTGTGTGTGTGTGTGCTCAGTGAGAATAAGTAAGGAGTAATTATGCATGTGCAGATGGATAGAGGAGGTGTTGCATGCTGGGTGAATACAGGATAACACACGGAGGTGAGGAGCGAAAGATGGCAGCATCCGAAGAGAGAGAGAGAGAGAGAGATGGGGAGAGAGAGAGAGGGGACAGAAGGGACAGAGAGAGAGACAGAAGGGACAGGAGAGAGAGAGAGAGAGAGAGACAGAAGGGACAGGAGAGAGAGAGAGAGAGAGACAGAAGGGACAGGAGAGAGAGAGAGACAGAAGGGACAGGAGAGAGAGAGAGGTGTGTAGAGGGACAGAAGAGAGATAGAGAGAGAGAGAGGGGTGTAGAGGGACAGAAGAGAGAGAGAGAGAGAGAGAGAGAGAGAGAGAGAGAAGGGTGTAGAGAGAGGATGAGGAGGAAGACAAAACCAGAAGTGAGAAACAGAAAAATGTAGCTTCAAGTTATGGTGAGAGAGCAGAAGTGTGTGAGCGTGTGTGTGGGTGTGTGTGAGCGTGTGGGTGTGTGTGAGCGTGTGGGTGTATGAGATCGTGTGTGGGTGTGTGTGGGTGTGTGTGTGTGTGTGTGTGAGAGCGTGTGTGAGAGCGTGTGTGTGGGTGTGTGAGAGCGTGTGTGTGTGAGAGTGTGTGTGTGTTTGTGAGAGAGAGCATATGTGTGAGCTAAGTAAGAGGTGTGGAGTGGGCTGAGCTTGGTGAGAGAAAGGGGGAGAAGAGGAGTATGGAGAGGTGTGAATAGGATCACAAGCACCCAGGGAGGAGGGAGAGAGGGGGAGGAGAGGAGTGAGAGGGGTGATGGGCGTTCAATTTACACCAGTACTCCCACTTTCCTCACACAGCATGGTTAGGATGGAGGGAAGGAGGGAAGGGGGCGGGGAGGAGGGGGTATTGTGGGAGGTGAGGAGGAGAAGGAAAGGAGAATTGTAAGAAGTGAGAGATGAATACAGAGATGAGGGGTTGTGGAGGTCAGGGGCGGCTGGCGGGTCGTCTGGTAACCCTAACCCTAACTCTGTCTGAAGCTTAGAGCAGCAGAGAAACCCCTTCAGACGGAGGGAGAAAGAAAGAAAGGAGAGGAACACACAGCCCTCCCTCCAGACTGCTTTATGAGAGTCTCATGTTTTTATCAAGAGCACGCACGCGTGGGGGAGAAATCCTGCCTTCATTCTCTCTCCTCCCTCTTCTACTCCCTTCTCTCCTCCTCAGGTTTTCTCTTTGTTTATCTCCAGTCTGCTTCAGTCTGCAGAGTTGTCCTTGTTTCCTTGTTGTCTTACAGAGTTTGTATCTGAGGAACCTTTTCTCTCTTCAGTCTCCCTCTCCTCTCTCCCTCTCTCCCTCTCTCCTCAGTCTCCCTCTCCTCTCTCCCTCTCTCCTCAGTCTCCCTCTCCACTCTCTCCTCTCTCCTCAGTCCCCCTCTCTTCTCTCCTCCTCTCTCCTCAGTCTCCCTCTCTCTCTTCTTTCTCTCCCTCTCTCCTCAGTCTCCCTCTCTCTCTTCTTTCTCTCCCTCTCTCCTCAGTCTTCCTCTCTCTCTTCTCTCTCTCCTCTCTCCTCAGTCTCCCTCTCTTTCTCTTCTCTCTCTCCCTCTCTCCTCAGTCTCCCTCTTTCTCTTCTCTCTCTCCTCTCTCCTCAGTCTCCCTCTCTCTCTTCTTTCACTCCCTCTCTCCTCAGTCTCCCTCTCTCTCTTCTTTCTCTCCCTCTCTCCTCAGTCTCCCTCTCTTTCTCTTCTCTCTCTCCTCTCTCCTCAGTCTCTTTCCTCGTGGCCTCTCTCCCTTTTTCTCCATCCATCTCGTTTTCTGTCTTGGTATTCCCTTCACACACCAATCTCTCTCTCTCCCCCTCCCTTTCTCCTCCCCCTCCCTGTCTTGCTGTTGTCCTGTAAGGACCCACACTCACAGTACCAACCACAGCTGGAACGGTATCAGAGGTAACCATGGAGATCTGAACGATCAGAGGAATGATTATACCCAGTCACCAGAGGAAGATGCATGGTAACCATGGAGATCCACACCGTCCTGCATGGTAACTATGGAGATCGTCACCACCACAGCACCCTGCATGGTAACAGGATTATTCAAGACAGGAAAATGAAGTGAAGAACGATGTTGTAGAGCCTGCTGAGAGGAGCAAACATATCCACATTTCTCCCTCCCTCCCTCCCTCCCTCCCTCCCTCCCTCCCTCCCTCCCTCCCTCCCTCCCTCCCTCCCTCCCTCCCTCCCTCCCTCCCTCCCTCCCTCCCTGACCCCTGTTTCTAGCCTTAGCCCTGACACAGAGAGACACAGACAGACACAGACAGACACAGACAGACAGACACAGACAGACACAGAGAGACACAGACAGACAGACACAGACAGACACAGAGAGACACAGAGAGACACAGAGAGACACAGAGACAGACACAGAGACAGACACAGAGACAGAAACAGAAACAGACGGACACAGAGAGACAGAGACAGACACAGAGAGACACAGAGAGACAAAGACAGACACAGAGAGACAGGGACACAGAGACACAGAGAGACAGACACAGAGAGACACAGACACACAGAGAGACACAAACAGACACAGAGACAGCCTCCACAACACAGAGGAGGTGCAGCCGGAGGCAGAGTTCTCTCGGGAGGGACAAGAAAGTTCGCAGCCTTTTGAAGTACATTTCAGTTTCTCAAAGTCATTCTGCCCTCCTGGCTCCACAAGGGGTTGGGGGGGGGGGGGGGTGGTCTAGAATAAAGCTGCTACCTTTTCCACGAGGGGGGGACGAGGAACGAAGAACGAAAATATCACAGGGAATAAAAAGTAATTAATTGAACCTGAGCCAGAATGGCGCGAGGAGGAGAATGGGTAATCAGAGAGGGCTTCGCTCACACCTCAGCTACATCGTCCTGATCCCGGACCAGGCTGGATCACAGCCCTGCCGGCTGTGATCCAGGACCAGGCTGGATCATAGCCCTGCCGGCTGGGAGGACAGGACCAGAGACAGGGAGGACATGACCAGAGACAGGGAGGACAGGACCAGAGGCAGGGAGGACAGGACCAGAGGCAGGGAGGACAGGACCAGAGGCAGGGAGGACAGGACCAGAGACAGGGAGGACAGGACCAGAGGCAGGGAGGACAGGTACAGGTACAGAGACAGGGAGGACAGGACCAGAGACAGAGAGGACAGGTACAGAGACAGGGAGGACAGGACCAGAGGCAGGGAGGACAGGACCAGAGACAGAGAGGACAGGTACAGAGACAGGGAGGACAGGACCAGAGACAGGGAGGACATGACCAGAGACAGGGAGGACAGGTACAGGTACAGAGACAGGGAGGACAGGTACAGAGACAGGGAGGACAGGTACAGGAACTCTCCCACGACCCACCTGGGGGGAGAAGGGAGAAAGGAAGAAAAGATAGATGGAAAGAGAGAGATAGAGATAGAGTGAAGAGGTAAAAAGGAGAAGAGTGAAGTATGGATGGTGATCGGGTAGGGCAAAGAGTAGGTGAGAGAGAGATTAAGGGAAGAGGAGAATCTGACAGGGATAGACGGTGTCATATTTCCCTATAAACCCACAGCTGTGAGGGAGCTGGCTTGCCGACTGATTTATATTCTGCTCCAGGCTGAGGAGGGGGATATGCCCACTGGGGGGGGGGGGAGGGGGGGGCTGGGTAAGGTGAGGAGGAGAGAGAGAGTAATATTTCCCCAGAGATGTTTGGGGGTGTGGGGTTAGAGGCAAGCTAAGTGCACTTCTGAGAGTGTCATATTGTTTACGGAGAGTAAAACACTGAAAGAGAGAGAGTGTGTGTGTGTGTGTGTGTGTGTCAGAGCAACCTACTTTTCCATTTCACCCACTTATATACCAAGACCACTTTCACGTGCAAGATAACCTGAACCCGTCTGAGGAGCATTAAATACATCCCATCTCACAAACCCCAAACTCACTCAGCTTGCGGCTATCACCAGGACACCATTACACAAGAGAAGCTCAGACAAATCTGAGCATTTAGCCTAGTGAGGCTAGCCCGGGAATGTTCCATTGCTAGCTTAGCCACTTTAGTCCAGCAGTGTTAGCTTAGCCAGGCTAACCCAAGCATGCTAGCTCATTAGCTCGGTGGTGTTAGCTTAGCCAGGTAGCATCTCCAAGGGCTCAGCAGGCCAGTGGTGGGATACTGGAGATGGCATGCCACAGCACCTGACAGGAGATTTATATTCAACACCACACAGACCCAACCTCACTGCTTCTTCCTCACTACTTTTCCATACTGCACGAGTATTGATACCAGCGCTTCCTAGACACAGCTCAGATGAGAGGGGGGAAGGAAGAGAGGTAGAGAAGAAGAGAGGAAGGAGAGGGGGAGAGAGGGCTGAGGGGGAGAGATGGAGATGTGGAAGGTTAGAGAGTGGAGGGGAAGAGATGGAGGTTTGGAGAGATTGAGTGAAAGAGATATGGAGGGGTGGAGAGATAAATATTTAGATAAATCTTTCGAACCTTTTTTGTAACTTTTTGTTTCAACCTTTAAAAAGAAAAAAGAGAGGAGAGGAGAACAGTGACTCTACTATACTCTACTGGACTGTACTGTACTCTACTGTACTCTACTGTACTCTCTTATACTATATTATACTCTGCTCTGATTGCCTCTACTCTGTTTAAGTATTAATATGGTGTGAGCTCCAGTTACCAGTGTGACACTACAACAGGTAGTAGTAATGACTACTTTTTATTTAACTATATGTCAGAGCCCACACTTATTTACTTTAACTAAAAAATTTAGTCAGTACTTCAACTTTTACCAGTCTTTTTAATTAAACGTGAGTATCTGTACTACTTGAGTGAAGGATGTGTGTACTTTTGCCATTTCTGCTTTCATGCCTAATACATTCCACCCACTGACAGGTGTCATGGTAACTCTCTCTGGAGGTATCCCAGGGCTCAAGATAACCACTAAACAACCAGCTTCACCTCATTGGAGTGTGAGTGTGGATTGGGACATGCTGCATGTTTACAGCCAGGCTTTTCTCTCCGCCTTGAACACACACACCTGACCTCATTAATCAGCACCTCTACAGATGAGTGTGTGTGTGGGGGGGGATGGTGGGGTCCAGTCATTCAGTAATTTAAAGAGGGATCAGAGTCAACTTACACCTGACACACAATAGAAATACACACACACTCACCCACAATAGGAACACACACAGTCCCACTCAATTACCCTATCACACCTGTTATTTTCTGCCTCTCTTTTTCCCTTCCTCTTCAAATACACACACACACTCACATATACACTTACATACTCACACATAAGCATTCTCTTACCTTTTATTCCCTGAGAATACATACACACACAGTTATACAAAGATGCACACATACACACACAAAGGCCTTTGTGTATTTGCATGTGAGTGTGTGTGTCAGGAGGAGGAGCAGGGAGAGGAGGAGGTGGAAGACATGAATAGAACCTTTCAGAAGTATCTCCCCCCTCCTTTTCCTCTCTCTCCTCTTTCCTATCTCTTCTCTTTCTTCTCTCCTCTTTCCTCTGCCCTTTATCTCCTCTTTCCTCTCCTCTATCTCTCCTCTCTCCCTCTCCCCTCTCTCTTTGTTTCCTCTCATCTTGTATGTGTAAACTTGGCATTAAACCAGATTCTGATTATCATCTCCCTCTTTCTTCAACTCTCATTTAATCTTCTCACTCGTGCTCTCTCCTCCCTTATTCTGACTCTCTGTTTATTTCCTCATCTATCTCTCCCCTCCTCCCCGCATCCTCTCCTCCCCTCTTCCCTCTTCCCTCTTCCCCTCCTCCAGCTCTCATCATATTTTATCAGGACATTTATCTCTCTATCATCTACTTGGAAGGAGGGATGTCATCTCTCTCCTCACACCCTCTTAAGCACCCTCTATCTCTCCTCACACCCTCGTAAGCACGCCTCTCTCCTCTCTCTCTCTCCTCACACCCTCGTAAGCACTCCTCTCTCTCCCCTCACACCCTCTTAAGCACTCCTCTCTCCCCTCTCTCTCTCCTCACACCCTCGTAAGCACTCCTCTCTCTCTCCTCTCTCTCCCCTCACACCCTCTTAAGCACTCCTCTCTCTCCCCTCACACCCTCGTAAGCACTCCTCTCTCTCTCCTCTCTCTCCCCTCACACCCTCTTAAGCACTCCTCTCTCTCCCCTCTCTCTCTCCTCACACCCTCTTAAGCACTCTTCTCTCTCCCCTCTCTCTCTCCCCTAACACCCTCTTAAGCACTCCTCTCTCTCCCCTCACACCCTCGTAAGCACTCCTCTCTCTCCCCTCTCTCTCCCCTCACACCCTCTTAAGCACTCCTCTCTCTCCCCTCACACCCTCGTAAGCACTCCTCTCTCTCCCCTCTCTCCTCACACCCTCGTAAGCACTCCTCTCTCTCCCCTCTCTCTCCCCTAACACCCTCTTAAGCACTCCTCTCTCTCCCCTCACACCCTTGTAAGCACTCCTCTCTCTCCTCTCTCTCTCCTCACACCCTCTTAAGCACTCCTCTCTCTCCCCTCTCTCTCCCCTCACACCCTCTTAAGCACTCCTCTCTCCCCTCTCTCTCCCCTCACACCCTCTTAAGCACTCCTCTCTCCCCTCTCTCTCCACTCACACCCTCTTAAGCACTCCTCTCTCCCCTCTCTCTCCCCTCACACCCTCTTAAGCACCCCTTTCTCTCTCCCCTCATTCTCTCCTGATTTTTTTTCTAGCCTTCACTGACAGACAGGTGAACATCACCCAGCTCCTGTAAGAGCTGTAAGAGCCTGCTGTTACAAAACCTCAACTGCACACACACACACCTGCTATTACACAACCTCAACTACACACACACACACCTGCTGTTACACAACCTCAACTACACACACACACACACACCTGCTGTTACACAACCTCAACTGCACACACACACACACCTGCTGTTACACAACCTCAACTGCACACATACACACCTGCTGTTACCACACACACACCTGCTGTTACACAACCTCAACTGCACACACACACCCTCAACCCTACAAACACACACACACATCAATATCCTCAACACATACACACACCCTCAACTCAACACACACACCTTAATTGTCCCAACTAACTAATTATGGTGTGAATCTTGGATTTACGTTTTTCTCTTTTACAGCCCTCCAACTGAATGTTCCTCCAACCCCTTCCATTTCCCTTCAACTCTAATAGAAAGGAATTTATTGGTGTGTTTTAATTAAAGATTTTCGCTTTAATCACATTTCCAAATTTAGACTGGTGGAGAAGTGTTGGAGTAATTACTGTGTAATCGGGGAGATTGCATTGGCAGTAGCTATTGACCAATCACATCACCAGTTAGCACCTGAGACCCCGCCCACAGGAAGTGAATGACTGGCATCCTGCCAACTGTTAATATTAGTGTGTGTGTCCTTGTGTGTTAGTGTGTGTATGTTGAGAGGGGGGGGGGTGAAATGTGTACATCAAAGCTGTTTTTCGGGGCATAGAAAGCAATATTTTAACATTTTACAGCATAACATAATATTGATGTAATATCCTCATTTAGCCAATGCTTTTATCCAATGTGATGTACAGAACAGGGATTTAAACATCTTAATCTGCAGTCAGGTGTATCAACCACTGAGCTATCGCCTCCTCTACATAACAGCAGATATCTACAGTATGTGTGTGTGTGTGTGTATCTAGTGGCACAAACTGAACATCACCGTAGCGATGGTGCGTTCCAAGCGGTACACACACATGCCTAGTACCAGCTGGCCATTACCCATCAGCCCCTGCAGCATCCCTGCAGGCCACCATGCTGGCCATTACCCATCAGCCCCTGCAGCATCCCTGCAGGCCACCATGCTGGCCATTACCCATCAGCCCCTGCAGCATCCCTGCAGGCCACCATGCTGGCCATTACCCATCAGCCCCTGCAGCATCCCTGCAGGCCACCATGCTGGCCATTACCCATCAGCCCCTGCAACATCCCTGCAGGCCACCATGCTGGCCATTACCCATCAGCCCCTGCAGCATCCCTGCAGGCCACCATGCTGGCCATTACCCATCAGCCCCTGCAACATCCCTGCAGGCCACCATGCTGGTGACCTACACAGCTCCCTCATCTGTAGAGCTCACAGTAACACTCACACACACAAACTCTCATGCACTCACACACACATTCTCATACACATACACTCACACACACTCAGTTGCACACATGGGAACCATTGATTGTGTTTCTATTGAAAGCAGCAGCATTTAACCTGCAGTGGTTTGAGATGACCTGCGGCCAGAACACGTCTTGTTCTCAGTGTGGAAAGATGAGCTGAAGGAGGAGAGCAGTTCATGGAACTTTCTTGTCAAGTGTTGCTATGGAGTTACATGGAAGTATATGGAACCTTCTTGTCAAGTGTTGCTATGGAGTTACATGGTAGTGTATGGAACCTTCATGTCAAGTGTTTCTATGGAGTTACATGGTAGTTCATGGAACCTTCATGTCAAGTGTTGCTATGGAGTTACATGGTAGTTCATGGAACCTTCTTGTCAAGTGTTGCTATGGAGTTACATGGTAGTGTATGGAATCTTCATGTCAAGTGTTTCTATGGAGTTACATGGTAGTGTATGGAATCTTCATGTCAAGTGTTTCTATGGAGTTACATGGTAGTTCATGGAACCTTCATGTCAAGTGTTGCTATGGAGTATCTCTCTGATACTGAAACCTGTTCATTTCCTGTACATACTCCTTACTGAAGCATTAAGTGTGTGTGTGTGTTTGTCTGTGTGCGTGGGTCCAGGAAATGGAAGACATTCATACCATGGGTTATTAATAAATAATGTGTATGAATTTCTTGGGGGTGTCGTTTTTCGTGTGGAGGTTTAAGGATGCAACGAGAGTGATTTAGATGAAGAAACGTGAGCCTTGATCCGGGAAGGACTGAGATCACGTTAGCGCTCATCTCACTCTCAGACTATGGAAGGATTTTAGGGTAATTATGTCGCTGTATACCTGTGGTGTGTATACGGGGAGAGGAAGGGATAGGAAGGGAGGGGAAGGGGAAAAAAAGAGTATTAAGACAGAGACAGAAAGAAAGGGAGCGAGAGGATGGAGAGTGAGAGATAAAGAGAGAGGATGGAGAGAGAGGATGGAGAGAGATAAAGAGAGAGGATTGAGAGGGAGAGATAAAGAGAGAGGATGGAGAGTGAGAGATAAAGAGAGCGGATGGAGAGTGAAAGATAAAGAAAGGATGGAGAAGAGGATGGAGAGAGATAAAGAGGATGAAGAGTGAGAGATAAAGAGAGGATGGAGAGAGATAAAGAGAGAGGATTGAGAGGGAGAGATGAAGAGAGAGGATGGAGGGTGAGAGGAAGAGTAAGAAAGATAGAGAGGGGAAAGCAACCACATCTTCTGAGATACACCAAACATACACATTTACACATGCTCAGTACATGTCTCCCTTACTGTCTGAGACTGAGGGTCGAAGGTTATCCTGACAGGTTTGACCCTAGCAAGTAACAGTCGTCAGAGAGATCACATCCGAGGCACAGAGTCTATCAGATCCCAGACGGCAGGGAGTCCTCCATCCCAGAGTGACACAACCTGCCACCGGTCAGCTCAGGGTCACCGTGTGAACACAGGAGAAATTGAGCTCCTTCTCTATCCTCTCTATCCTTCTCTCCTCTCTCTCTTCTTTATCTCCTTTTCTCTCCTCTCTTCTCTCTCCTTTTCTCTCTCCTTCTCTCTCTTTCCTTTCTCTCCTCTCTCTCCTTCTCGCTCTCCTCTCCAATTGTCAGTAGTCAGCCATTGGTGCAAGCATCCAGCCTCGCAAAGTCAAACTAGACAGGAAAACGCTTTCTGCCCCATTGATTGAAAATAATGACACTGGTGACACATATTTGATGTAAAGGTCACTTCCTCCAGGCTCTTTGTTATGGTCTGTTTAGAGCCCAAGATGGCCGCCCAGCGCAGTAAATCTTGATGGGATGTGGCGAGCGGGGAATAACGATCGTAAAAAACAATCATGTCATCTGTCTGAAGTCCTACTATGTGGCCCCAAATCCAAAAGAGAGATGCTTACTAAGAATCTAGGAGGCTTAACCCCCTGTCTTAAACCAGAGGTGACGAGTCTCGGTGTAATCCTGGACTCAGATTTGAATTTCAACTCTCACATTAATAAAGTGACTAAAACAGCTTTCTTTCACCTGAGGAATATAGCAAAGGTACGACCATTCATAAACCAAAATGATGCAGAGAAGTTAATTCATGCTTTCATATCCAGCCGGCTGGACTACTGTAACGTACTTTTCACTGGTCTTCCCAAGAAAACCAACAGCTCATTCAAAATTCTGCAGCTAGATTATTAACCAAAACTAAAAGGAGAGAACACATTAGTCCTGTCCTAGCTACTTTACACTGGCTCCCCATTACCTTCAGAATTGACTTTAAGGTCCTTTTCCTCACATACAAAGCTCTACACGGACAAGGACCTAGCTACATTGCTAACTCCCTTATAAAATACACACCTGCTAGAACACTGCGATCATCAAATGCAGGCCTATTAGAGGTCACCAGAAGCAGTCAGAAGAAGATTGGTGATTCGGCCTTTGTCAATTACACCCCAAAACTATGGAACAAATTACCCATAAATATTAGAGAAGCAAACACGCTAGACATTTTTAAAAGACAGCTTAAAACCTACCTTTTTACCGAAGCATTTAAGTAATTTTATCTCAGAAGGGTTTTACTACTTTTATGAGTTAGATTATTGTTTTTATAATTTGCTATTTTAATTATTACTTTTATCACTTGTATTATTGTTTTTATTGATTTTATGTAAAGCACCTTGAGCTACAATTCTTGTATGAAATGTGCTATATAAATAAAGTCTTACTTACTTACTTACTGTCTGCTAGAGAAAGAGAGAGATGGCTGTTGTATACCACCAAGTCACCATGAATTGGTATAGAAGTTAGCAATTGACACATTTTGACAAAATAACGATAATAATGTGTTCCACCGGTCCCTGCATGCGTGTGTGTGTGTGTGTACCACAGTTGTGAGATCAAAAGAGGCTCTTCCTCTGTATGAATCTAGTTTACCTGACTGGCCTGCAATGCCTTAAATGTCAATTAGCCTCTCCGTTCACTGGCTGGACCTGTCTTCAGGATGAACACAAAACTACTGGAGAGTTTGGGCTCTCCCCGGTCAATATCCTGCAGTAATTAGAATAATTGAAAGTCTATAATTTATTTAGACATATTTGAGGTTAAGTATCCTATTTGGGGTCTGTAGCTGTTAGAGACAGATCTGCCAGGCAGGTTTAAACTGAGCAGAACCTTCCTGAGTGATTTGGTTCCTGCAGCTAAATAACTGCTCGCGGTTCGTTTTTTTCCTCATCCTCCAGAAGCAGGTTGAAACACATCAAACACAGTTGCTTTCCCGCACGTTTCCACTGGCTGACTCCTTCCACCCCCATTTCCCCGGAGCAAGCAGGAAAAAGCATATTTCACCAACGTCTTGCAGTTTTCCAGTCAGGAGTCCATGGTGTGGCATGCAGGGATGTGAAGATGGTGGGTTGGAAGATGGTTTGGCCGCTGTGGACTCACCTACTTCCTGCCTCCAGTCTGCAGGATTCAGCTTCACCTCCTGTGGACCAGGGTTGGGACAGGAAGTTGCAAGTCTGGAACAGGAAGTTGTGACTCTGGAACAGAAAGTTGCAGTTGGTTCAGGACATCTTCCTTCTCAGCTTCTGAATCTGTCTCTCCCAGATCCTCTCTGACAAACTTCACTTTATGGAGCTGTGGTCTTATATGCTTATGTTACACTGTGTTTAATGAGATAAAACCAGCACGGTTTAACCACCCTAAACCCTGAAAGAAGAAAAAGATGGAAAGCTTGACAGTAGCTTTATCTCGTTGCATACTGCACATGTGACGGTATGTAAGAGCCCTAGCCACGCTCCGTCACAACAAGGTGTCGTTCGTCACTCGCTGGGCTCGAACGCACAACCTCTGACTTGCCAAGCGCGACCACTACCAACTACGCCAAAGAAAAGCTAGCTCTTCTTTGACGCGGGTGGCCTGTTACATACCTGAGGAGTGAGTTTCACAGGTTCACACCCGCTACACACACAACATGTTTTGATACATGATACAACGTTTTAGCTGTTCTGTAATATTGTAGTTGAGATTCTATTATTGTTGCACTGTCTGGTTGCTGAGATGTTACTTTACACTGTGTCTGGTAGCAGATATGTTACTGTACACTGTGTCTGGTAGCTGAGATGTTACTTTACACTGTGTCTGGTAGCTGAGATGTTACTTTACACTGTGTCTGGTAGCAGAGATGTTACTTTACACTGTGTCTGGTAGCTGAGATGTTACTGTAGACTGTGTCTGGTAGCTGAGATGTTAATTTACACTGTCTGGTAGCTGAAATGTTACTTTACACCAGGGGTTCCCAAACTTTTTTCTTTGCGAGGGCCAGATACATTTTCCTTTCTTTAATGTGGGGCTGGGTCGGTCTGTAACAGAAAGTGACATGGGCCGGAGTGACTACCAGTATTATTGTGGAAATGTTATTATGATTTTAAATGTATCTATTATGCTAGATTAGTTTATTATTTTGTTATGCACCGTACATCCGTACATATCAAGGGATATATAGCCTAAAAGAGCATGACATTTTTTCAAATTCATTGCTATTGAAATCAAAACATTTACTTATGCAATCAGTATGAACTATGGGCTTGTCTCTGTGGCGGGTTTCATAGTGTCGGCGCAGTTTGCATTCTTTTAACATCATCTTTGACAGACAAGACAAACAGACATTTATTTGCATTGAACAAAAAAATAATCACTTGTCCACTTTTGGTTCAATACCCTGCATTCTGAATCAACTTTTCTCTTTCCCAACCGTTTGGCCATTTTGTTGTCTCTTTGAATTTTCTTGCTGGCCCGCGTGCACCTGCTCGATCACGATGGAATGTTATGTTGAATCATGTACCATTCTGTTGGTGGGTGAATCTAACAAATAATTTGTTTATGTTAATAATTATAGGTGACAACTAAGGGAAATTTTAGTTTGAAAGCCAACCTTAATTATCAAATACAGATATGATATGATTAAAACATATAGGCCTATTTAAAATTACAATTTCAAAATATGTCTCTGGCATTGTTCAGAGGGCCGGTCGAAATGTTTGGGCGGGGAATATTCGGCCCACGGGCCGTAGTTTGGGGACCCCTGCTTTACACTGTGTCTGGTAGCTGAGATGTGGTTACTGTACACTGTGTCTGGTAGCTGAGATGTTACTTTACACTGTGTCTGGTAAATACAGACTGTTCCTTGACTGACCACCAGACGTAACACTGTTATGACTGTATTACCCACCCAGCACTTACGGTCCTGGTTCTTCTGATGTACTTTCTATGAACTATTAGGTCTCTATTCCGTTGTGTACAACTCTATTCTATTCTACTATGTACAACTCTACTATGTCATATTCTCATCTATTCTCTAGTGTATTCTACTCTATTCTAGGGAACCATAAATTGGCTCAGTTCATCTATGTGTCTGTGTATAAACACGGTTTACATCTACATTTCCAGAGCTGAGAGAAGCTAACAAAGGCAGCAACATCTGTTGGAGTGTCCTGATGTGCTGGGCCTGATCTCCGGTGCTGGGCCAGTGCTACGGTGCATCGACCTCATCAGCAGTCCTCTCCGTGTCCCATCTCTCCGTTCGCCCCGGGGTCGCGAGGAGTACATGGTCTAAGTCATTCAGCACTTCGGGAAAAAATGGCTGAATGAGCAAACGTTTTCCACGTTTCGCTTCTCCGATTGTCGTACCTGCGGGAGAGACAAGGAGGAAGCCAGCAGAAGAAGACAGTCAGCTAAATGTTGGAAGTTGGATCGTTCCGCTTGAAGGAACAGCCGGAGAAAAACGCAACAGCATCGCATTTTATTCTTGTTAGAGCGCTTTCTTCTTCATCCAATATGCATGAAAAGTGACTGTACTGATAAAACATCGTTGGGCTAGAAATCCCGATAGATTAATATTTTGGAAGCAGCGCTTTCTAGAGCCGTGATTTCCCCCCTCTTACAGGAGGGCAGTCCAGTAGGCTGAACTGTGCCCGCGCACCATCGCTCGCCCCCGCGCTCTCCGGAGTGGTCTTCAGCAGCAAGAGAGCAGACTGCGAGCACATTGCGGAGTGGCTCGTGGAGGCTAGTGCAACGCGGGCTACCGCTGCTCGGATCGACCCTGACTCTGGCTCTCTCTCTCAACTTCTATGGATACTTGAAAGTCGCTCCGAGTTTCACCCAAACGGATTTATCTCAACACGGCAAGGTAAGACATTCATATGCTGAAAGATACATTTTTGTTTTCGAAAATTCACGAGAAAGTTGTAGCCCATGCATGCAGTTCTTGGCTCGCAGTCACTGAAGCAGTTGGCGAGAGTGGTGTTGAAGCGTGGGCTTGCTAGGAATGCGGTAAACGGATTTAATCAAATGTAGTGCGGGGTTTAACCGAGAAAGGGAGAGTTTATTTGTCAAGAGGGCAAAGGATAGATCCATTAAATATTAGCCACTTCAGTCAACACTTTTCAGAAATACGTGCCCTCAAGCTCTCGCTGACAGACTGAAGGTAGCAGTTCGAGATTTAGGAACCGCGGACGTGTTCCGCCACCCCTGCAGGGCAAAGAGAAAGTTGTTTTGACGTCTGGACGCTGTATGGATTCTGTAATCAGTGGACCTCACACAAATCTGTGTTCAGTGCACGGGACGTTATTCTTGGTGTTGAGGAAATTACGAGCTTGCGCGGGGTGCACCCCATCCAGCAACGGTGCAAACCCGTGAGCTAGATTTCTCCCGTCGTCAGCACCGAGAATCGAATCAAGTTATCGGTGTAACGGAGTAGGTTAGTAGCTTATAGCTTATTTTGCACCCATAAATAGAAAATGATGTATAAAGTGGAGAATTCACCAGTAAATACTCCGTATAGGTTGTCATAATAATCCCATTACAACGTAGCTAATGCAGGTGCATCACGTATATTCAAATTTCCTACATGTAGAAAAATGGCTTGCTACAGTCTCCTGCTACGGCGGACCGTTTCACGTCAGTTTGGGTGCATGGAGGGCACTTCAATGTGAGGATCTTTTACCCGACGACACAACTAGCTTTGTATCTAGGTCGAGCTTGGAAAAATCGTCTTGCGAGCATGAACCCCTCGTGCTCTGTAATTGTCCTTGTACTATAGCGAATTATTTTTCAAGGATCAAGAAGAATGCTCTTAAGCACGATCCAAATATCAGCCAAGCTCGTGGCGGGTGTTGAAATGTGGAACCAAAAACAGCTTTCACCGTCTTCATTGATTCCTGCTCTGGTCACCGAAACATTTACGGATATAATTAACCAACTTGTGCCCAGCTGTCCTGTACAGGAGAGCCACAAATGAAAGGGTGCTTGTTGGACAGTGAATTATGTGGCCTGTGTGTGGCGTTTTAATCAGAATATGTGCCGCAGCAACACAACATTGACATATTTAGTTCAGCTCAAGCATTTTTCAGATACAGCATAAAGGGTTAGGGTTAGGGCTCAAGCATTTGCATGAAGGAAACTGTCACAATTATCGGCGTGATGTACAAGTACCCAGATACACGCTTCTAGAGGACCTTGATGTACCCGGGGCTGAGAGAACGAACAACAACGAGATGTGTGTGTGTGTGTGTGTGTGTGTGTGAGTGTAAGTAAATGAAAGGGTTTTTCCTGAAGGATGTCTGTGGAACGGTTTATTTCGGTTTTGTTTAGCCATCAGCAGAACCGTGGGGCGGAGTTGTAATTATCCATTAATTATCTGTTATTTCGAGAGAGAAAAAACGGTTTTAATTTCAGTAGGGAAATTGAGCGCATTTTATCTCAATTATGAGGTTTACTAAAAAGGCTGTTTGCAAGTGTCTGTCTGTCTGTCTGTCTCTGTAACGTACCGACGATAGTACGACGTGTGTTTATCTCTCTGGCCTCCGGTTGTGATTATTGATATGACTCCGCGACTCTCATGTGTCACCTCCGGTAGAGCAGAGCGGCAGCCGTCGGCAGCGGGCCAAGCAGCGGTGTGCTGCCTGCTCTGCCGGCCCGTTACCGAGGTCCCCCATGCCTCCTCCACCTGCTTCTGTACCATTACAGACGGTGAGGAGAGCCAGCCGAGCCCAGCGGTAATGCTGGTGTGTGTGTGTGAGACCTCTGCCTCAGACTGTGCAGAGCGGCCTGCATGTTAGTACTGACCTCAGGAGGGGGAGGGGGAGAGGGGGGGCAGTCCCATAGCGTCCTATACTCCACAGGCTGAAGAAGGGTGACCCCTGCTCCACGTCCTCCCTCTCCTCCCTCCTTCTCCCTCTCCTCCCTCTCCTCCACCCTCCCTCTCCTCCTCCCTCTCCTCCACCCACCCTCCCTCCCTCTCTTCCATCCTCCTCCCTCTCCTGTGTGGGGGAGACGGGGGGAGGGGAGCTGTAGACCCTCACTCCTCTGTGTGTGTGAGGGTGTGTGAGGGAGACGGGGGGAGGGGAGCTGTAGACCCTCACTCCTCTGTGTGTGTGAGGGTGTGTGGGGGAGACGGGGGGAGGGGAGCTGTAGACCCTCACTCCTCTGTGTGTGTGAGGGTGTGTGGGGGAGACGGGGGGAGGGGAGCTGTAGACCCTCACTCCTCTGTGTGTGTGAGGGTGTGTGGGGGAGACGGGGGGAGGGGAGCTGTAGACCCTCACTCCTCTGTGTGTGTGAGGGTGTGTGGGGGAGACGGGGGGAGGGGAGCTGTAGACCCTCACTCCTCTGTGTGTGTGAGGGTGTGTGGGGGAGACGGGGGGAGGGGGAGCTCTCTTGTGGTCGGGGTCGGCTCTTGTATGCTGCTGTTTTGTTCCCCTTGTTGTGTGTGTGTGTTTGTCATTGTTCTCTGTAACTGCTGGAATGCTTTTGAACGCCTGTTGTGTAGACTGCTGCAGATGCTTCCCTCTCTCCCCCTCTCTCCCTCTCCCCCCCCCTCTCTCCCTCTCTCCCTCTCTCCCTCTCTCTCTCCCCCTCCCTCTCCCCCTTCCTCTCTCCCTCTCTCTCTCTCTCTCCCCCTCCCCCTCCCCCCCCCCCCCTCTCTCTCTCTCTCTCTCTCTCTCTCTTTACCCTCCCTCTCTCCCCCTCCCTATTTCCACCCTAACTCTCTCCCTCTCTCTCCCTTAATATCTGTTTTGTGATTGGGTCTTGGGTTGGGGGGATTTGAACCTGTAACCTATGTCAGATGCCATTGAAATGCAGTCTCTAAGGGCCTCTGTAGTTTCTGCAAAAATACTACACATTGTAGTTGTTTGAAAAGTGAGACTGTAGTTTTTTTTAGATGTTAGTCTATTTTTAGATCGTAGTTTTTGGGAAGTGTGCGTGCATGCTTATCTGTGTCTTATCAGGTCTTACCCCAGTCTACCAGCGGGCTTACAGTCAGTCTGTAACAGGGCTGGTCTGGGATCATGTCTTACCCCAGTCTACAGCAGGCTTACAGTCAGTCTGTAACAGGGCTGGTCTGGGATCATGTCTTACCCCAGTCTACCAGCAGGCTTACAGTCAGTCTGTAACAGGGCTGGTCTGGGATCATGTCTTACCCAGTCTACCAGCGGGCTTACAGTCAGTCTGTAACAGGGCTGGTCTGGGGGTCTGGATCATGTCTTACCCCAGTCTACCAGCGGGCTTACAGTCAGTCTGTAACAGGGCTGGTCTGGGATCAGGTCTTACCCCAGTCTACCAGCGGGCTTACAGTCAGTCTGTAACAGGGCTGGTCTGGGATCAGGAGCCGTTACTCAGTCCTTAGTGACAGATGATCCTAAATTATATTAGCCAAGCTACAATTCTTCACCAGTAATGACTTGTGTCAGCAGTTGTAATGGCTTTGGGGGAAAGGAAGGAAAATGTTTAATTGATGTTCACTCAGACAGAGGTGCCTCAGGTTTTCTGTCTGTGTGTGTGTGTGTGTGTGTGTGTGTGTCTGTGTGTCTGTGTGTGTGTGTGAGCAGAGCCAGAGAACAAGGAAAATGTTTGTGTTTGTCGGGAACTACAAAAGGAGTGAAGAGAGAGTGGTCTTTGTAGAAATAAACGGTCTGTAAATGACTAGTGATGAACATGAGTTAACATGACAAAGACATTACTGGTAATTATTCTACTGGCTGATTGAGGCTCCTAGCAGAGAAGACAGGGTCGGAATATGAACACGGAACTTAATCTACTCCTGTTGAACCTTTATTGAAGGAAGCACATTTCAGAGATTCATTTCCTTTTTGTTTTGGTCAGGCAGGGTGTGTGTGTGTGTGTCTGTGGGGGGGGGTGTGTGTGTTGAGCTGCTGATATTGCTGGTGTGTGTGTGTGTTGAGCTGCTGTTAGGTATGGAGGCTGTCTTCTGAGGTGTTTAATATGAAGGAGGAAAACAACCAGATGAATTGATACAGTACACACACACACACACACACTCTCTTCCTCTCCTCTCCCTGCTAGCACATCTCAAAGTGTGTGTGTGTATTTTGGATCGGATGGATTTGATAGCCTTCAGTGTTCCTCTCCCCCCCTCCTCTTTCTCTCCTTTTCCCCCATCCCTCTCACCGCTCTCCCCTCCCTCCCTCTCCTCCCTCCCTCTCTCTCTCCTCTCTCTCTCTCTCTCTCTCTCTCTCTCTCTCTCTCCCCTCTCTCTCTCTCTCTCTCCGCTCTCCCCTTCCCTCTCGTCCCTCTTTCACTCTCTCTTTATCTCCCCCCTCCCTCTCTCCCCTATCTCTCTCTCCCTCTTTTTCTCTATCTCTTTCTCATAATTTGAAAATCAAACATTGATCATCTGACAGACTCTCTAAGCCTCTTACTGCTACACAATGAGCTGGATGATTATCTGCTGTGAGTGTGTGTTTTTGTGTGTGTGTGTGTGTTCCTGCCTAATATCTGTGCCACTATGTGGCACAGATATTAGGTGTGTGTGTGTTTTGGAAGTAGTGTATATTTGCTCTGCTACTGTGTGTTCAGTTTGTGGATGTTGCTGTGGACACTGCCTGCATGCAGTGTGTGTGTGCACCTGTGCAATGTGTGTGAACCTGTGTGTGTGTGTGTGAATGATCTTTGTTGGTTGTGTTTGGGTGTTTTATTCTTATTATTGGGGTGTGGTATGCCCAATAACGTGTGTGTGCATGTTTTGTGTGAGTGTGTGATTATGGTTGTTTATATGTGTGAGTGTGTGTGTGTGAGCGTGAGTGTGAGAGTGTGTGTGTGAGAGTGTGTGTGTGAGAGTGTGTGTGTGAGAGTGTGTGTGTGAGAGTGTGAGTGTGTGTGTGTGTGTGAGAGTGTGGGTGTGTGAGAGTGTGTGTGCGTGAGTGTGGGTGTGTGAGAGTGTGTGTGTGAGAGTGAGAGTGAGTGTGAGTGTGAGGGTGTGGGTGTGGTGTGTGTGTGTGCGTGAGTGTGTGTGTGTGAGAGTGTGTGTGAGAGTGTGGGTGTGGGTGTGTGTGTGTGTGTGTTGTGTGTGTGTGAGTGTGAGTGTGAGTGTGAGTGTGAGGGTGTGGGTGTGGGTGTGTGAGTGTGTGTGAGTGTGAGGGTGTGTGGGCATTGCTTGGGGAGTCTCCTCTGTGTAAATAGAGCGGGTCGCTGGCGTTGAAGAGGGCTTCATTTACTGTTCATTACACACACACACACACACATCACACACACACTCACTCACTCACTCTCTCACTCACTCACTCAACTCACAAACACACGCTCACACACACACACACACACACACTGTTTATTTGAGAGTAATTGGTTCAGCTCAGTGTTATTGTAGCGGGTGCAGAGAGTGCTGTCAGCTACCCCCCTGGCACCCCCCCCTCTCATCCTGCAGGGAGGAGGAAGAGAGAGGTGGAAAGGAGAACGAAAGGAGAGCGTTTCTTTATAACTGGTGTCTCGTCCTCTTCATGTTTCTATTCTCTCTCTTTGTCTCTCCTCTTTTGTAATTTGTCCCCCCCTCTCTACTCCTTCCCCCGTCTCTCTACTCCTTTCCCCCCTCTCTCTACTCCTTCCCCCGTCTCTCTACTCCTTCCCCTCTCTCTCTTCTCCTTCCCCCCTCTCTCTACTCCTTCCCCCCTCTCTACTCCTTCCCCCTCTCTCTCTACTCCTTCCCCTCTCTCTACTCCCTTCCCCTCTCTCTCTACTCCTTCCCCTCTCTCTACTCCTTCCCCTCTCTCTCTACTTCTTCCCCTCTCTCTCTACTCCTTCCCCCCTCTCTACTCCTTCCCCCTCTCTCTCTACTCCTTCCCCCGTCTCTCTACTCCTTCCCCCCTCTCTCTACTCCTTCCCCCTCTCTCTACTCCTTCCCCCGTCTCTCTACTCCTTCCCCCCTCTCTCTACTCCTTCCCCTCTCTCTCACTCCCTTCCCCTCTCTCTCTACTCCTTCCCCTCTCTCTCTTCTCCTTCCCCCTCTCTCTCTACTCCTTCCCCCCTCTCTACCCCTTCCCCTCTCTCTACTCCTTCCCCCCCTCTCTCTACTCCTTCGCCTCTCTCTACTCCTTCCCCTCTCTCTCTACTCCTTCCCCCCTCTCTCTACTCCTTCCCCCCTCTCTACCCCTTCCCCCCTCTCTACCCCTTCCCCTCTCTCTACCCCTTCCCCTCTCACTCTATCCCTTCCCCTCTGTCTCTTGGGGCTGGTTCTTGATCCATCCCCTCACTACAGGTGTGATGGATCACTTTAGTAGAGGACCCAGAGGTGTGTGTGTGTTTATGTGAGTGTGCGCGCACATGTCTATAGAGTTATTGAAGTGTGAGTGTGTGTGTGTGTGTGTCAGCTGGTCCCACAGTGCAGTGCTAATCAGCCTCCAGAGGGATTGTGGGAAGGTGACTGAAGCTTTGCCCTCTTTGATAGAGGTAATTACCCTGAGTTCCACTCTCCCTCTTCACACACACACACACCACACACACCACACACACACACACACACACACACACACACACACACACACACACACACACTCTAATCACACTACACACAGCACACACACACACACACACACACACACCACACCTCTACACACACATTTGAATCTCTGATTTCAGACACCTAGAGAACACCTCTGTAGCGACATGCTAATGCAGCTGTGTTTTAATGTAGCAGTGTGCTCATGTAACAGCATCCTAATGTGCTGTGTTTTAATGTAGCAGTGTGCTAATGTAGCTGTGTTTTAATGTAGCTGTGTTTTAATGTAGCAGTGTGCTAATGTGCTGTGTTTTAATGTAGCTGTGTTTTAATGTAGCAGTGTGCTAATGTGCTGTGTTTTAATGTAGCAGTGTGCTAATGTAGCTGTGTTTAATGTAGCAGTGTGCTAATGTTGCAGTGTGCTCATGTAGCAGCATGCTAATGTAGCAGTGTGCTCATGTAACAGCATGCTAATGTAGCAGTGTGCTCACATGTAGCAGCATGCTAATGTAGCTGTGTGCTCATGTAACAGCATGCCTAATGTAGCTGACCCAGAGGTCACACTTTACATGATCCATCCACATGGCTGTGAAAACAGTAATTGATTTTAAACTGCTCCACTGTTACGTAAATCAATCACTGTTAGCCACTTGCTAACAGTACTGTATCCAAACTGGCATTGTGATTGGCTAACACACTGGCCATGAGTGCACAAGTTCAAGTCTTTTATTGTCAGATGCACAGAACAACACAGGGTCTGACTGGAGATGCACAGAACAACACAGGGTCAGACTGGAGATGCACAGAACAACACAGGGGTCTGCCTGGAGATGCACAGAACAACACAGGGTCTGACTGGTGATGCACAGAACAACACAGGGTCAGACTGGAGATGCACAGAACAACACAGGGTCTGACTGGTGATGCACAGAACAACACAGGATCAGACTGGTGATGCACAGAACAACACAGGGTCTGACTGGAGATGCACAGAACAACACAGGATCAGACTGGTGATGCACAGAACAACACAGGGTCAGACTGGAGATGCACAGAACAACACAGGGTCTGACTGGAGATGCACAGAACAACACAAGGGTCTGACTGGTGATGCACAGAACAACACAGGGTCAGACTGGAGATGCACAGAACAACACAGGGTCTGACTGGAGATGTACAGAACAACACAGGGTCAGACTGGTGATGCACAGAACAACACAGGGTCAGACTGGAGATGCACAGAACAACACAGGGTCAGACTGGTGATGCACAGAACAACACAGGGTCAGACTGGAGATGCACAGAACAACACAGGGTCTGACTGGTGATGCACAGAACAACACAGGATCAGACTGGAGATGCACAGAACAACACAGGGTCTGACTGGTGATGCACAGAACAACACAGGATCAGACTGGTGATGCACAGAACAACACAGGATCAGACTGGTGATGCACAGAACAACACAGGGTCAGACTGGAGATGCACAGAACAACACAGGGTCTGACTGGTGATGCACAGAACAACACAGGGTCTGACTGGTGATGCACAGAACAACACAGGGTCAGACTGGAGATGCACAGAACAACACAGGGTCTGACTGGTGATGCACAGAACAACACAGGGTCAGACTGGTGATGCACAGAACAACACAGTGTCTGACTGGGCACTGAAATTCTTAGGACAAGACAACGCAAAGCAACCTGGCATAACATGACATATAAGTCTCAGAACATAGGTTACACCTATGATAAGCTAACATATAATATAATAAACCTCCTAAATATACAAAATAATAAACAATACAGTATACTTATCTTGTACATTTGTATTTTTTGTCATATTTGTATTTTTGTATTTTTGTATTGAAAATTAAGGCAACTTATATTTTATTGTTATTTAATTTAATTCTAATCCCACTTAGTACTGCTAGTTTATGTACCCTTAGTATAGATAGTCCACATATTTACATTTTAGGTCCTATATGTTTATTGTATGCACCTTCCTGCCAAAGCAAATTCCTTGTCTGTGCAAACTTTCATGGCAAATAATCCCATTCTGATACTAAACCTATAATACACATAATATCCTATATTAAGCTTATAACCTATACTAACCTAGAGACAAGTAGGGTACAATTAGTGCAATATTGCTGATTGTGCAACCAGTAGCTGAAAGTGCAACAACTAGCTGCACATCTAGCATTTTTATTAATTTAGCAGAAGCTTTCATCCAAAGCGACATACGTTCAGTGCGTATAGGAAGTACAGCAGGGTGTCAAGGATCAGAAGAGCATTTCCTAAAAGGTCGTGTTTCCATACAAGTGGTTAACATAGTCTCACAAGCAGCACTTTGCTAAATGCAGCGCAAATGAGCAGTTTGAAGTCATAATGTGATTGCCAACCGTGGAAGCTGCTATTCTGAAAAGACCTAAATTCTCCTGCCTCCTCACTGCACTCCCACGCACACACACACACACACACACACACACACACACACACACACACACACACACACACACACACACACACACACACACTCTCTTCAACACGCCACTCTCATATTCTGCTCAGACTAGAGCTATGGGCACATGCCTCTATATTTACGCCTGACTCTGGAAAATACACTACTGTCTGAAGGAGGGAGGGAGAGGATGAGTAGGGACAGAGGTGGTGGAGGAGCAACTGAGATAGACAGAGAGAGGGAAAATTGGGAGAAGGGGAAGAGAGAGAGGAGGAGAGAGACAGGAGGAGAGAGGAAGAGAGAGAGGAGGAGAGAGACAGGAGGAGAG
>NC_090060.1:18549047-18555075 GCF_038355195.1 Osmerus mordax | reverse complement strand
GAATCCTGCCTGGGTTAGTCTGCAGGGTACCGGGATAGCAGGTGCTAATCCCCCCAGCTCCTCGCTAGCTTGCCGCCGTCAGCGCTGTAACGGAGCTCAGTGGGCTCAACCAGGAGCTGATAAAGTGTTGGGGCGGCTCATTGGGCAAATGGGCTCCTGGGAAGTTAAACACCGGCACCTGAACACAGTGACCCCTCACCGTCCTCCCTCTCACTAATCCTGCGGTCGCTCCCTTGTTAGCTCCGTCTGCCTGAGGCAGAGATGTGATCCTCAGACGCCGGGCTAGCGGGGGCTACGTGGGCGCAGCGTTGCCATGGCACCCACCGCTGTGTAAATTTAGCCTGTCACATTGAAGTTCGCTGAATTAAGTCTGAACTTCAACTACTTCCGCCCTCTGCCTTTCTCTGGGTTGTTGTTTTTTGGGGGAGGGGAGTCTGTCGTATCTGCCTCGTTTCGTCCTCATCTTTCTTCTCCCCTCTTCTTTCTTCTCTCTTCTTTCCTTTCCCCTCTCCTCTCCTCATCTCCTCCTCCCCCCTCCTCCTGCTACTCTTCAAATGAGGAATGACGCAGTGATATAAAAAGTTGATTGCCGGAACGAGAGGAGAGAGTGATGAGATGAGTGAGGAGAGGAGGGAGGAGAGAGTGAGGAGAGAGTGAGGAGAAAGGAGGAGAAAGGGAGAGAGTGATTGAGAGGAGAGAGAGATGAGAGGAGAGAGAGATGAGAGGAGAGAGAGAGGCGAGGAGAGAGAGAGGCGAGGAGGGAGGAGAAAGGAGGTGCTGGTATTCCCTACTCTGATTGGCCCACAGACCTGCCTGGTGGCCTGCTGCACACCTGGAGGAGCAGCTTGATGACCTGTGTTGTGTGTGTGTGTGTGTGGTAGGAGTGTGTGCGTGTGTGTGTGTGTGTGTGTGTGGTAGGAGTGTGTGTGTATGTGTATGTCTCCGCTGTTTGTCCTGTGTTTAGCTTCTGTACTTAAACACACCTCAAAGCAAACAAGCCCTCCAACATGCAGGCACAGGAACCATCAGTGGATTACCAGCGATGCTAATCCACCCCGTAATCCCACCCCGTAATTAACTTCCCTTCTAATTCCTAATGAAGCTGAAGCCTTCCTGAGTCCAACCCCAGCCCGGTGCACACGCCTGATAACATGGGCTTCACTGGAGGAGACTGGAGGGATTTGTAGTTTTTAATGATGGCAGATGATATGGATTTGTAGTTCTTTAACGGCCTGGCTGGAGGTGTTTGGTCCTGCAGCGCTACGTTCAAAGATCCTGTCTACCCACAATCCTGCTGGGCCTGGCTTGGTTATCAAACATGGATAGTTAGACCTGGGTCTCTCTCGCTGGTCTCTCTCTGGTGGTCTGAGAGAGGGAAAAGGGGAATACAGACAAGACAGAGTAGACCAGGAAGGAAGTGACAGAGCTTCCTTAACCTTGAACACCCTGCTGCCCCATGGGTGGACAGGCTGTGTGTGTGTGTGTGTGTGTGTGTGTGTGTGTGTGTGTGTGTGTGTGTGTGTGTGTGTGTGTGTGTGTGTGTGTGTGTGTGTGTGTGTGTGTGTGACCCGTAGGTCGGTAATGGTTTCTCGGGGGGATAAAGGTGAAGGTAATCAGCTGCCTCTCATGAACGACCGATCCTGTAAATTATTAAGCTGCTTTTGTTTGGATGTGTGTGTATGAGTGTAGGTTGTGTGTGGCTCTCTCTCTCTCCATCTCTCCCTCCCCCCGCCCTCTCTCTCGCTCCCTCCCTCGTCCCCCCTCTCTCTCGCTCCCTCCCTCGTCCCCCCCTATCTCTCTCTCCCTCCCCCCCCCTCTCTCTCTTGCTCCTTCCCTCCATCCCTCCCCCCTCTCTCTCTCGCCCTCCCTTCTTCCCCCCCTCTCTCTCTCCATCCCTCCCCCCCTCTCTCCCTCCCCCTGTCTTTCCCTCCCACCCTCCTCCCCATCCCTCCCCCCTCTCTGTCTCTCTCCATCCCCCTCCCCCATCTCTTTCTCTTATGCTGGTAGTAAGCATGATGGATGGAGTGAGAGGATATCATTTCCATACACAGTTTCTGTCTGCAGCATGGTGAATAATACTGTCTGGTAGTCCCACTTGTTTTGAGGCGTGTATGAGTTTGTAAGATGCTTACATCTGTGAGTGAGTGAGCATGTTAGTGTGTGTGTGTTAGTGTGGGTGTGTTAGTGTGTATGTCAGGATTACTGTCTGAAACGTGGACTCATGATGGATCATAACAAGCTTAATAATATCAAAGAGGATAGGCTGAGGTCCACACACACACACACACACACATAGTCCTCTACATTCTAGGTGTGTTTTTGCCTTTCTTATCCTGGTTTGTTTGTTTCTTTTGTCCTTCAAATTTTTATCTCTCTCTCCTCGCTCCCTTCTCTCCCTACCCCCCTCACAACCTATGTTACTCTCTCTCCTCTCTCCTCCCCCTCACACCTATGTTACTCAGTTTAAGTGTTTTCTCCAGGTCCATCAAGAACATTTCCGGGTCTTCTAAAAAGCCACTTAGCAGCCTGGTCAGTCTTGGACTCTCCAGCACACTGTTACATTGGTGTGCTGGAGAGCACACTGTTACATTGGTGATGGTGTTATTGGGCAGCTAACATGCTAAAGCTACGTCTGGAGGGACTGCTAGCACTAGTAAATGCTAATAGCTAGTGTGTTAGGTTTGTGGCTGGGCTAGGGGGATGTAGGGGAGAATAAGCCCACTTATAGACATCAGATCAATGTTTACATTTAGTCATTTAGCAGACGCTCTTATCCAGAGCGACTTACAGTAAGTACAGGGGACATTCCCCCGAGGCAAGTAGGGTGAAGTGCCTTGCCCAAGGACACAACGTCAGTTGCACGGCCGGGAATCGAACCAGCGACCTTCTGATTACTAGCCTGATTCTCTAACCGCTCAGCCACCTGACTGAGTTAGGACTGGGGTAGGAAAAGACAACAGCAGCACACTGAGTACACACACACTCCCCACACTTACTCGCTCCCCACACACACACACACACACACTCCCCACACTTACTCGCTCCCCACACACACACACTCTCCACACACACACACACACACACTCCACACACTTACTCGCTCCCACACACACACACTCTCCACACACACACACACACACTTACTTGCTCCCCACACACACACACTCTCCACACACACACACACACTCCACACACTTACTCACTCCCCACACACACATACTCACTCCACACACACAGTCACACTTACTCATTCCACAAACACATAAACGTATTCACACACGCATTCCACCTCAGCAGAGTGTTTTTGGGGGGAGCAGAGTTCGCCCTAGTTGGTCTGGGGAGTTTCCTGATGTCCCTGTCCCTGCACCTGTCACCTTGGAGATTGTTCAACACACATACACATCCCAGATCTCACAGAGCTCGCTAATGTACTAAACCAAGTACAGGGGCTTTTATATGAATATAAAGTGGTTTAGGAGACGGGTTTGGAGAATGGAGCAGTAAGTGTTTGTTAACATGATTGTACCAGACCCACTGCTGGCCCTGACATGAGAACACGCTCCTCTCTCTACCTCTCTCTCTCTTTCTCCCTCTTCTCTCCCTCTCTCTCTTTCTCCCTCTCTCTCTCTCTCTCTCTTTCTCTCTCTCTCTCTCTCTCTCTGCCTCTACCTCTCTCTCTCTCTGCCTCTACCTCTCTCCCTCTCTGCTCTACCTCTCTCTCCCTCTCTCTCCGTCTCTCTCTGCCTCTACCTCACTCTCTCTCTTTGTCTCTCTCTGCCTCTACCTCTATCTCTCTCTACATCTACCTCTCTCCCTCTCTCTCTTCCACTTATGTCTCTCTCTGTCTTCCCCCCCTCTCTCTCTCCCTCTCTCTCTCACATCCTTGAACATGCTGCTGACACTGGGATAACACACTCCCCATCCCCTCCCCCATCCCCTCTCCCCCCCCCTCCTCCCTCCCCCCCTCCCTCCCTCCCCCCCTCCCCCAGAGGAAAGGCCCAGTCCAGTTGCAGCTGTTCTCCTGCAGTGTCACCATAGCCTCAGATCTCAGTAGGGCTCCACACAGCCACGTATTGCTAGGCGACTATGGTCATTCTATATATATATAGTATATTATATATTTTTAAGATATATTTTTGGCCTCTTCATGCTTAATTGGACAGTTGTAAGTAAAGTGTAACAGGAAAGGCAGAAATATATAGAGAGAGAAGACACGCAGCAAAGGGCCAAGAGGCCGCTGTGCTAAGACCTCACCTGAATGGTACGCACACTTCAGTTACCAGGGTCATACTAATCTCCTTTTCTTCCTCTCCTCCCCCCCACCCCCCCAGGTATGATCTACACCACAGACTCGCTGGACCGCGAGACGCAGGACTCCTATTGGCTGACGGTGTATGCGAGTGACCATGGTGTGGTACCCCAGTCCTGCTCCCTGGAGGTGTGGGTGCAGGTGGAGGACGTGAACGACAACACTCCGCTAGCGTCTGAGCCGGTTGTAACCGGCCGGCCGTGCTGGAGAACGCCCCCCGCGACACACCCGTGGTACAGGTGCAGGCCCAGGACCCCGACACAGCCCCCCCTGGCGGTGCCATGAGCTACCGGGATCACAGCGGGAACCCCCAGAACTTCTTCACCATCAACACACGAACTGGTGAGGGGGGGGGGGAGGGTGCTGAGGGGAAGTGGGGCAGAGTCTGGGTCTGTAGAGATGCTAGTCTGGGTCTGTAGAGATGCTAGTCTGGGTCTGTAGAGATGCTAGTCTGGGTCCGTAGAGATGCTAGTCTGGGTCAGTAGAGATGCTAGTCTGGGTCAGTAGAGATGCTAGTCTGGTTCTGTAGAGATGCTAGTCTGGGTCTGTAGAGATGCTAGTCTGGGTCAGTAGAGATGCTAGTCTGGGTCAGTGAGAGATGCTAGTCTGGTTCCTGTAGAGATGCTAGTCTGGGTCAGTAGAGATGCTAGTCTGGGTCTGCTCAGTGTTGATGCCCTGGGCTGGGATAAGAGATGCAACTGATGAATTTGAATGACAGTGTGTTTGTGTTTGTTTGGTTTGTTTGTATGTGTTGTGTGTGTGTGTGTGTGTGTGTGTGTGTCCAGACCAGATTGAGACTGCCTGCCTGCCGTGTCTCATCTGGTTAACTGGGTCTGTGTTGATGTTGGCTGTGTCTGTCTAACTTGCCTTGCTGGGCCCGTCTGTATCCTTGAAGTGTGTGTATGTGTGGGTGTGTGTGTGTGTGTGTGTGTGTGTGTGTGTGTGTGTGTGTGTGTGTGGTGTGGGCGTGTGTGTGTGTTCTCTCTATTTGCAGTGGCAGCAAGGATGAGCTGTGTGTGTGTTTGTTGGAGAGGGTGGAGTTTCTCTTTCATGTTAGTCACTGTTTTAAATACTCATACGTGTGCTGTGGTATGTCTGCAGGTGTGTGGGTGGGTGTGTGGGTGTGTGTGTGAGTGTGTGTGTGTGTGTGTGAGTGTGTGAGTGTGTGTGTGTGGGCGTGTGTGGGCGTGTGTGTGTGTGTGTGTGTGTGTGTGTGGTGTGTGTGTGTGTGTGGGCGTGTGTGTGTGTGTGTGTGTGGGTGTGTGTGTGTGTGTGTGTTCCCAGTGGAGGTGCAGGGTTCTCTGATGTTGTTGTTGCTCTGTGTTTTTTCAACCTGTTAGGGAGCTATATTTGGAGCACACACACACACATGAGTGTGTATAGTAGTACACACAGGGACTCACAATAAAACAGACACACACAAACACCTTGTAAAAGAGGAAAGAGTATTAAAAGAATTAGATCAGAATCAGATAAGCTTTATTTGCCAACCTAAGTTTGCACAAACAAGGGAGGGAGTGAAGGACTGATGGAGAGAGGGAGGGGGAGAGGTGAACTGATCGAGTCTAGATCTCCCCATCCCTCCTTCAGTTTTGACGTAGTTGCAGCCAGACAGCTTATAACTCAGGTAGATAACCCTCCACCCTAACTTCAGGTAGATAACCCTAACCTCAGGTAGATAACCCTATAACCCTCCTGTTCTCTCCCTCGTTCTCATCT
>NC_090060.1:18499047-18544047 GCF_038355195.1 Osmerus mordax | reverse complement strand
AGGGTTTTATATGTAGAGGTAGAGGTGTATGTAGAGAGGTAGAGGGGTATGTAGAAAGGTAGAGGTGTAGGTAGAGAGATAGAGGGGTATGTAGAGGTAGAGGTGTAGGTAGAGAGGTAGAGCTGTAGGTAAAGGGGTAGAGGTGTATGTAGAGATGTATGTAGAGGGGTAGAGGCTCCTTGTTAGCGTGCTGCACAGACCAGTTTGATGCTCTTATTGTGATTGTAAGTAATTGTCGTTAATCAGGCCTGTCGCTAATGAAAATGGTAATCGGCCAGTGAGCAGCTGTTCCTTCCAGCATACACAGCTCATTGGCTGTCAGCCGCAGACGGATCACCTAAAAGATCTAAAGCTGTGTGGGTGTAACAGAGAGACGGGGAAGTGTGTGTATATGAGATAGAGTGTGTGTTTGTGTGTCCAAGAGAGAGGGGAATGTGTGTGTGTGTGTGTGTGAGAGAGAGAGAGAGAGAGAGAGAGAGAGAGAGAGAGGAGAGAGAGAGAGAGAGAGAGAGAGAGAGAGAGAGAGAGAGAATGTGTGTGTGTGTGTGTGAGGATCTGTGTGTCAGAAAGAGAGAGTGTGTGTGTGAGGTAATCTGAGTGACAGAGAGACAGTGTATGTGTGTGTGTGTGTGTGTGTGAGAGAGAGAGAGAGACTGTGTGTGTGTGAGACAGTGTGTATTTCCATGTATAAGCAAGGCATTAACAGTCTCTGCGTGTGTCAGACTAACTTTGTGAGGGCGCCAGCAGAATACCAAGCCTGTGCTGTCTCTCACTCTCTCTGCACCACGGGAAAGGCTAGCAGCCGGGCGCTAACCACACCTAGCGCTCCACACTCCTTCTCTTTGGACCGCAGGCACGTCTGCCCTAGCCTCTCTAGACTCAGCCCACCAACAGTCATGTGTTCATCCAGATCGTCATATTGAACCCTAACCCTAATTAATATTTTGAAGATCTATGCACAGGTTTGCATTCCATATTCATATTCCAACTGTACATTTATATTCATAACATCTACAGTCCTCTGGCTGGGGAGGGGAAGGGGAGGCTCAGTGTGATAGAGACCACTGGGGTAAGAACGTCTCTATTCACTGGTCACGCTGCCATACTCCTCTCACTGCCCCCTCCTCCTTCTCTCCATCCCTCCACCTCCTTCTCTCTCTCTCCATCCCCTCCTCCTCTCTCTCTCCACCCCTCCCTCTCCCCCTCTCTCTCCATCCCTTCCTGTCCCCCTCCCTGCCTCCTTTTCTCTCCCCATCTCTTCCGCCTCTCTTCCTCCAGATCGATAGAAAGTTTTAGGCCCTTTGAAGATTTTCTGACAGCACTGTCACAGTTTAGAAATAAAATATCCCATTCCTCCCCCCACTCTCTGAGGGAGGAAAGCAAACAGTGATGGAAGAGAGAGGGGGTGAAGGAGAAGGAGAGAGGGGGAGAGGAATGGAGGGAGAGAGAGGGGAGAAGGAGAGAGGGGAGGAGGAATGGAGGGAGAGAGAGGGGGAGAAGGAGAGAGGGGGAGAGGAATGGAGGGAGAGAGAGGGGAGAAGGAGAGAGGGGGAGAGGAATGAAGGGAGAGAGGAGGAGAAGGAGAGAGGGTAGAGAGGGGAGAGGAATGGAGGGAGAGAGAGGGGGAGAAGGAGAGAGGGGGAGAGGAATGGAGGGAGAGAGAGGGGGAGAAGGAGAGAGGGGAGAGGAATTGAGGGAGAGAGGAGGGGGAGAAGGAGAGAGAGAGGGGGAGAAGGAGAGAGGAGAGGAAGGGAGGGAGAGAGAGAGGGGAGAAGGAGAGAGGGAGAGGAATGAAGGGGAGAGAGAGGGGAGAAGGAGAGAGAGGAGAGTGGAGAGAGGAATGGAGGGAGAGAGAGGGGTAGAAGGAGAGAGGGCAGAGGAAGGGAGGGAGAAGGAGGGGAGAGGAAGAGGGAGGAGGAGAGGGGGAGAAGGAGAGAGGGAGGAGGAATGGGGGAGAGAGAGGGGGAGAAGGAGAGAGGGGGAGAGGAATGGAGTGAGAGGAGGAGAGAGAAAGAGAGAGGGGAGAGGAATGGAGGGAGAGAGAGGGGGAGAAGGAGAGAGGGGAGAGGAAGGGTGGGAGAGAGAGGGGGAGAAGGAGAGAGGGGAGAGGAAGGGAGGTTTTGTGATATAATAAAAACACTCCCATCCTACTTACTCTTTCTGAAACATAACACTCTTGGTTTCTCTCTTGGTGTGTGTGTGTGTGTGCGTGCGTGTGTGGCTCACAAAGCAGTGATATATGGTTGCAGTGTAGCAGATCTAATGATAAGATGAGAGATGGGGGAGAGGGGCCGATATGAAGACAAATTATGAAAGGAATTAAATGAAACTATAAAGGTATTCTGGACACACTGGGGGTTTATTAGGTTTAGTTTCACCTCACGTAAGGTCAGACACCAGAGACAGAGAGAGGGGGGGAGGGGAGAGAGGGGGGAGTGAGCGAGGGGGAGGGATGAGAGGATGAAGAAAGGTGTTTAAGAATGGGAGAGCAGGGAGGGAGTCTGTGTGTGAGGACATGCCCCCCCTCACCTCCCGTCTCTCTGTTCTGTTGTAATTACATGAAGGAAGAAAACAATTAGGATTGTTGAGGCTGAGCATGTAATTAGCAGTGTGGACACAGCTGGCTCTGGTCATAATTACCCTGTCACCACGCTCATTTGGGGAGGTGGAACAAGTCACTGTGTTAGCTTTGTGTGTGTGTTCGTGTGTCTGACAGCATTTTGGAAACGTGTGTGTGTATGCGTGCACAGACAGAGAACCTGTGTGTATGTGTGTACGAGAGAATGTAGTTTAAGTAATATGTTTATAATTCCATGTGTTGTCCCTTCACTGTGGACTGCTTTGACAAGATTGTTGAACCTGAAAATTCATGCCACTATAGCATGTTGAATTGAATTGTGTGTGTGTGCATGCAGAGAGAGAGAGAATGTGTGTGTGTTTGTGTGTGTGTGTGCGCACAGAGAGTATTTTTTGTGCAGAAAGAGAGCGTAGGTGTTTGTGAGTGTTTGTGTGTGTGCAGAGAGAGTGTATGCAGAGAGAGAGTGTGTTTCTGACTGTGTGTGTGCAGACAGAGTGTGTGTTTGTTTAGTGTGTGCAGAGAGTGTGTCTTTATGACTTTGTGTGTGCGTTAGCAGAGAGAGTGCATGTGTATGTGAGTGTGTGTGTGTGCAGAGAGAGTGTGTGTGTGCAGACAGAGTGTCTGTGTTTGTGAGTGTGTGTGCAGAGAGAGTGTCTGTGTTTGTGAGTGTGTGTGTGTAGAGAGTGTCTGTGTTTGTGAGTGTGTGTGTGCAGAGAGAGTGTCTGTGTTTGTGAGTGTGTGTGTGCAGAGAGAGTGTGTGTGTTTGTGAGTGTGTGTGTGTGTGTGTGTGTGAGAGAATCTCACATGTTCCGGATGCATCTGGTGCTGCTGAGTGTGGGTGTGTCAGGCTGGTCCTGGTGCTGACCTCTGACCTCTGTCTCCAGGGCTGATCACCACCACCTCCAGGAAGCTGGACCGGGAGCAGCAAGCAGAACACGTCCTGGAGGTGAGCTGCTCCTCTCCTCTCCTCCTCTCCTGTCTTCTCCTCCTCTCCCTCTCTCCTCTTCTCCTCTCCTCTCTTCTCCTCCTCTCTTCTCCTCCTCTCCTCCTCTCCTCTGTTCTCCTCCTCTCCTCCTCTCTCCTCTCTTCTCCTCCTCTCCCTCTCTCCTCTTCTCCTCTCCTCTTCTCGTCCTCTCCTCCTCTCTCCTCCTCTCCTCTCCTCTCCTCCCCCCCCACTCACAAGGGAAAGCTTAGAGTCAGAATGCTTCATGTTGGGATGAGGAGCTGTAACTATGGTAACTATGTGAGTGATAGCATGCAGGATAGCCTGCCTCCAGCTGCTGATACGTGTCAGTTCTTCTCTTTCATGTCTCAGCTTCCCAGCACTGCGAGTCTAACTTCCTTCTAGAGGAGTGTGTTTGTTTGTGTCTGTGGGGGGGGGGGAGGGGGAGGAGAGAGAGAGAGAGAGAGAGAGAGAGAGGAGAGAGAGAGAGAGAGCAGCAGAGATGTTGACGGTTCTCCGTAGAGAAGCTCCTGGACTCTGATGTTGTTGTCAGGCTGAGCACGTACAGCTTTAGTACATACCCTCCTCTCTGTTCTGTCTCTCTTCCCTCTGTTCTCTCTCCTCTCCTGTCTTACCTCTCCTCTCTCCTCTCTTACCTCTCCTCTCTGTTCTCTCTCTCCTCTCTTCCCTCTCCTCTCTGTTCTCTCTCTCTCCTCTCTTCCCTCCTCTCTCTCTCCCCTCCACTCCTGTCTCTCTTCTCCATTCTCCCTCTGTTTCTCTTCTTCTCATCTCACTCTCTCTAATGACTGAGAGCTGTTAATGTTGACCTGTTTGAAACTGTTATTCCTGCTTCCCTTTCTCTCCTAATGTTGACCTGTTTGAAACTGTTATTCCTGCTTCCCTTTCTCTCCTAATGTTGACCTGTTTGAACCTGTTATTCCTGCTTCCCTTTCCCTCCCCTTTCTCTCTAATTCATCTACTTCTGAGATCTCGCTCCTCTCTTCCAAGTGTGTGTGTGTGTTTGTATTACGTAACAAGTTCTTTCCAGGTGAGTGTGTATTAACAAGGTGTGTCTCTCCCCCAGGTGAGTATATCTGATGGAGGCACCAGCCCCATGACCTCCACGGTGTGGGTTTGTGTGCGCGTGCTGGATGAGAACGACAACAAACCCACTTCCCAGAGAAGATGTACCAGGTGCGTCTGGTGGAGCGAGAGCGGAGGAAGAGAGGGGAACCACTGTACCGGGCCTTCGCCTACGACCGCGACGAGGGCGCCAACGCTGACCTCTCCTACAGCATCGTCGACGGCAACGAAGAAGGGAAGTTCTTCATCGACCCCAAGACCGCTGTGGTGTCGTCACGGAAACAGTTCACGGCCGGGAGCTACGACATTCTCACAGTACGTCTTCCTCTCTCCTCTCGCTCTGTCTCTCTCCTTCTGTCTCTCTGACTCATGAGAGAAAGACAGAGAGAGAGAGAGAGAGAGAGAGAGAGAGAGAGAGAGAGAGGAGAGAGGAGAGAGAGAGAAATAGGAACTTGATTCAGGTTCATAATTCATGATGTTTTCTTTAAAATGTGTATCTATCTGAAGTCATTTATTTTGGATGTTGTTTACCTCTGCCGTATTACTAAACACTAGCGACTGTAACAGTTAGGAGCTCGACAGGAGCTAGTTCTCCAGGCTAGTTCTCCAGGCTTGTTCTCCAGGCTGGTTCTCCAGGCTGGTTCTCCAGACTGGTTCTCCTGCTGACTCACTTCTCTCCTTGGTGTTTTATTGTAGATGCTGTTATTTTGTTCTATTTTTAGTTCTGGCTTTTTTGGTGGGGAAGGTAATGTTACGGTATCTCTCTCTCTCTGT
Source organism: Osmerus mordax (assembly GCF_038355195.1). Taxonomy (NCBI): domain Eukaryota; kingdom Metazoa; phylum Chordata; class Actinopteri; order Osmeriformes; family Osmeridae; genus Osmerus; species Osmerus mordax. Next base: position 18,538,669 of record NC_090060.1, on the reverse strand, counting down.
ATCTCTCCCTTTCTCGCTTTATCTTTCTCCCTTCTCTCTCTCTCTCTCTCTCTCTCTCTCTCTCTCTCTCTCTCTCTCTCTCTCTGTCCTCTCTCCCTTTCTCTCCTCCCCTCTTTCCCCCTACCTTGCCTCCCCCTCCTCAGATTAAGGCCTCAGATAATGGCCGCCCCCAGAAGTCTTCCACCGCCCGGCTGCATATCGAGTGGATCCGCCGGCCGCCGGCCTCAGTGCTGCCCCTGGTGTTCGATGAGCAGTACTACAACTTCACCGTCATGGAGAGCGACAAGGTGGCTGAGATTGTGGGCGTGGTCTCCACTCAGCAGAGCTCCGCCCCCCTGTGGTTTGACATCACAGGTGAGGCCCCTCCCCTCCGTAGGGCTGATTGGATTGAAGGTGTTTTAGAGTGTGTAAGTGTCTCTGTGTGTGTGTGTGTGTGTGTGTGTGTGTGTGAGGCTCAGCTCAGGTACTGTGTCCTCACTGCATGATCTGTGCTTGTTCTCTTTCCTCCTCCATCCCATGGTACCATGACGATGCTACACACACACCCCTCTCTGCTGGTGTGTGTGTCAGAGCGGAGTTGCAGGGTCCTTTAGGTGTGTCTTCATTCTAGCTGCTGTAACAGAAGTTAGACACAATCTCATTTGAATGAGATCAGAAATGATAGCTCATCTATCCACTCCCCTTTAATAACATTCCATAATTGATTAAATAAGGTTTTGTTAAGTACCTTTCAGTCAGGCCTATGCAGCATCTTATGAATCCTCCGCTTCCCTTTAAGTGTCTCACATGCACAGCACACACCACACTTAAAACCTTTCATTCCCATGAAGTTTAATTTCCTTCACATGAAAGGCTTTGCAGATTCTGTCATGTCCATAGTCACAGCATCCTTTCCCTTCAATGCGAGTTCAACCCAAGAACGAGAATTTATGAATGAAATATGGTCCCTTTTTATAAATATGTTGGAATACAAACTGCATTATGGGTATTGGAGTTTCCTATGAGAGCACCCAGCCCAGGAGGCAGCTGGATTTACCGACCAGGACCGCATTTCCCAGAATGCTCCATTCATCTCTGTTTTGTGAGTTCCAGTGTGTCTCCTGTGGGAGAGATACCTTCTGGTCTGCTTCTGGCTCTCCTGTGCTTCCTATGCTCTCATTCCTGTCTCCTCCCCTCCTTTCCTCCTCTCCTCCTGTCCCTTCACCTCTGTCCTCCACTCTACTCCTCTCCCTTCATCCCAGCTCCTGTCCCCTCCCCATCTCACCTCCTCCCCTTCCTCTCCCCTCCATTCCCCTCCAATATTCTCTCTTCCTCTCCTCTCCCCCACCTATTCTCCCTTCCTCTCCCTCCCCTCCTTTCTTCTCCTCCCCTTTTTCCCACCTCCTCACCTCCTGTATAATTACCAGGATATCTCTCTCACCTCTCCTCTCCTCCTCACCTCCCTTCCCCACCTCCTCCCCACCTCCTCTATAATAACAAGGATATCTCTCTCACCTCTCCTCCCCTCCTCACTTCCCCTGTCCCTCACCTCCCCTCCCCACCTCCTCCCCTCCTCTCTTCACCTCCCCTCCCCACCTCCTCCCCTCCTCTATAATAACCCTAACCCTCTCTCCAGGATATCTCTCCTATGGAATCACATCTCCGTCTTTATCTTTCTGCTTTTCTTTTTCACCTTTTCTCTCTCCCTCTTCCTCTTCTTCTCTCCCTCCTGTCTCACCTTCTGTCTTTCTCTCCCTCCTGTCTCACCTTCTGTCTTTCTCTCCTCCTGTCTCACCTTCTGTCTTTCTCTCCCTCCTGTCTCACCTTCTGTCTTTCTCTCCCTCCTGTCTCACCTTCTGTCTTTCTCTCCCTCCTGTCTCACCTTCTGTCTTTCTCTCCCTCCTGTCTCACCTTCTGTCTTTCTCTCCCTCCTGTCTCACCTTCTGTCTTTCTGTCCCTCCTGTCTTCTCTCCTGTCGCGATGCTTCGTGTGTGGAAGGTTCCAGTCCCTTCCGAGAGATGTTCTATGTCCTGCAGGGCGCTTGTGGCAGGAACTGCTCCTCAGAAGGTATCTCAGTTCAACCTTGAACTGCTTCTTCTTTCACCCCTTTCTGTTCCTCCTCCCCTCCTTTTTCTCTTTCTTTGACTCCATCCTTCACGTGTTGCCATGACTCCACCGTCTGCCCAGTGCTGCTCACGCCAGCCTTTGATTGGTTCGTTTTGGAAGGAAGGGGCGGAGGGGTGTGACACACCAACACTGTAGGTGTTAAAGCGTGTGTGTGTGTGTGTTAGCATGTTGTGTGTGTGTGTTAGCATGTTGTGTGTGTAGGTGTGTTAGCATGTTGTGTGTGTGTTTGCGGAGTGTGTGTGTGTCCTACATCATCCTGCATGCTTAGCCTCTCCAGAGGTTAAAGTGAAAGATTAGTTTGGGAGGGAATTCTGCCCCTTCCTGATTGGCTCCTAGACCTCACCATGTCCCTCGTTAGCAACCCCATAGCTGCTGCCATGGCAACGACCCCTGGCAATGACCCCTCTGTGACCCTGACGACAGCTCTGTCTAATGACCTGCTGTTAACGGCTGCTGGAACATCACACACACCACCCACACACACACCACCCCCTGAGCTGTCAGTGACCCCCCCCACACACACACACACACTCACATGTACACACACACTCATGTATACACACACACAGGCATGCACCCAAGTAATTTACCCAGAGAGAGCGATGTGCACACACAGATCCCAATAGAGACAGAGCGGGGTGGGCTGGGAGGTTGGGGACAGAGGTCAGAAGGTCACCCTGCTCCTGGTTATAATCCTGCTGCTGTCTCCACACCACACCCCTGCTCATGGAGGGGGAGGAGGGAGATACAAGTGGTGAGGGGAGGCTCTTGCGATTAGAGGAGGGAATAAAAATAGGGGAGGGAGGAGGCAAGTGGAGAGGAGAAGGTGCTAAAGATTGAGCAGGCAAAGGTCAGGAGAGAAGCTTTAATAGAGCGAAAATGAGAAACAAGGATGGAGAGGCCGACTGGGTTATAAACAGAGAGAGAGGGAGGGGAGAGGGGGAGGATAAAGGGAGGGGAGAGGGGGAGGATAAAGGGAGGGGACAGGGGGAGGATAAAGGGAGGGGAGAGGGGGAGGATAAAGGGAGGGGACAGGGGGAGGAGAGGGGGAGGATAAAGGGAGGGGAGAGGGGGAGGAGAGGGGGAGGATAAAGGGAGGGGACAGGGGGAGGAGAGGGGGAGGATAAAGGGAGGGGAGAGGGGGAGGATAAAGGGAGGGGACAGGGGGAGGATAAAGGGAGGGGAGAGGGGGAGGAGAGGGGGAGGATAAAGGGAGGGGAGAGGGGGAGGAGAGGGGGAGGATAAAGGGAGGGGAGAGGGGGAGGAGAGGGGGAGGATAAAGGGAGGGGAGAGGGGGAGGATAAAGGGAGGGGAGAGGGGGAGGAGAGGGTGGCTTGAGGAATGATGGTTTTATTGATGGAGAGAAGCGGAGTGTGATTGTAGTTTGTGTGTTTGTGTGTGTTTGTGTGTGTTCGTTCAGATGGAGAGCTTGGTGAAGGAAGAGGGAGTTGAACAATGAATTTAAGTCCGAGACCCAAATGCACTCGTCATGACACACACACCACACCACATCCTAAAAACAGAGACCAGTCATCCTCCTTTACAGCGGTTGCCACGACTACCAGCCTCTTGTATTTCCAGACTAAGCTGGCCGACCGCCAATATCACAGCTGAATATGTGTGCCATGTCCACAGTCAGGCTCTACCAATCCATCCCAGATCCAGCTCAGACCCACATCTCTCATTTGCTGTGGTTCAGGACTGGTGGAATATCTTGTCCGATTCCAGCTCTTTAATTAGACGGCATTCTTTTACCCCTTTGTACCATCTAACCCACTTCCTCCTCTCCTTCCTCTCCTCCTCTCCCTCCACCCCTCCTCTTCTCCTCTCCCTCTTCTCCTCCTCTCCCTCCACCCCTCCTCTCCCTCCATCCCTCCTCTCATCCTCCCTCCTCTCCCTCCTCTCCTCCTCTCCTCCTTGCTCCTCCTCTCCCTCCACCCATCCTCTCCTACCTCCTCCCTCCTCCTCTTCCTCCTGAATCTTTCTCCATAAACTCACGAATGAAATCTGATGTTGTTATTGTTTCAGCTGATAGTTTTACTGTTGAACTCATGGTGTAGAAAGAGTTTAGAGAAGTGATGAGGTCAAAGTCAGGATTCTGGAGGACTGAAGGACTGTGTGTGTGTGGGTGGGTGTACCCCCCCATGCACACTCTTACACACACACACACACACACACACACACTCTTACACACACAAACACACACACACACACACTTACACACACACACAACACACACAGTCTTACACACACACAAACACACACAACACACACAGTCTTACACACACACAAACACACACACACACTCTTACACACACACACTCTTACACACACACACACACACACACTCTTACACACAAACAAGTTGGGTGGTGGGCCACAGTGTGTGAGGTCATGGAGTTATTAGACATAGACGCCGTCAAGGAATCTCTTTGAGTCTGCACCACGGGTCTGACACACACTCACACACACTCACACGCCAGCTGTGAGGAGCTGTGATCAAGAGGAACTAAATTACCTGTTAAAACGGGTGTGTGTCAGGAGAGAGGATGTTGTAGTGAGGCAAACAGATTTGAACACACACACTGCAACATGTGTGATGCATATATGCACCCATATACACACACACACACACAACCCCCACGTGAACTGTGCATGGCCACCTTGTGTGTGTTAAGCTTTTTTGTGATCACGTGTCTGTTTGCATGGTGCATACATGTGTCACATGTGTTGCTGTGTGTGTCACCTTGGCGACTCCTGATCTCATATCACACCTGCCTACACCATCTCCTCTCCCTCACACACATTAGACAGTGCCTTTATGTGTGACGGGGTGAGTGGGGGAGGGAGTGGGACGGAGAGAGGGAGGGGTGTGTGAGTTGGTGAAAGAGGGAGGGATTGGGTGAGTGGGTGAGTGAGTTCTCTGTAATGTTTATGTTTAACAGTCAGTGTCCCCTCGGTGCAGGCGGTAACCCCGACAGCATGTTTGGTGTGGAGAAGGGAGCCGGTACCATCATCATCGCCCGGCCCCTCGACGCAGAGCAGCGCTCCTTCTATAACCTCACCCTGGAGGTGACAGACGGTTCCAGCACCGCCACCACACAGGTACTGCCTCACTCTGCCTCCACACAGGTACTGCCTCACTCTGCCTCCACACAGGTACTGCCTCACTCTGCCTCCACACAGGTACTGCCTCACTCTGCCTCCACACAGGTACACATCCTCTCACCTCTCTCCTCATCCTCTCTGCATCCTCTCTCCTCATCCTCTCTGCATCCTCTCTCCTCTCCTCATCTCCTTCTCATCCTCTCCTCTTCTCATCCTCCTCATCCTCTCCTGTTTTCATCCTCTCCTCTTCTCATCCTCCTCTTCCCCTTCTCATCCTCTCTCCTCATCCTCTCCTCATCTTCTCCTCATCCTCATCCTCTCCTCATCCTCTTCTCATCCTCTCTCCTCATCCTCTTTCCTCATCCTATCCTCTTCTCATCCTCCTATTCCCCTTCTCATCCCCTCTCATCCCCTCTCCTCAACCTCTTCTCATACTCTTCTCATCCTCTCTCCTCATCCTCTCCTCATCCTCTCCTCATCCTCTCCTCATCCTCTCTCCTCATCCTCCTCTTCCCCTTCTCATCCCCTCTCCTCATACTCTCCTCATCCTTTCCTCTTCTCATCCTCCTCTTCCCCTTCTCATCCTCTCTCCTCATCCTCTCCTCATCCTCCTCTTCTCATCCTCCTCTTCCCCTTCTCATCCTCTCCTCATCCTCTCTTCTTATCTCCCTCTGTGTCTCTTGCAGCCCCTCATCTGAAAACGTCTTCTGAAATGACATGACAGATAGTCCTATCCCGTCAGCCCGTCAGTAAATGACTGATGGTGCATTAAGGACTATCCAATTGATTGAAGCACGATGGTGATAACTAACTAACTCTACTCTAGGTCTCGTCAGTCGCTTCTCCCCCTCCTCCTCTCCTCCCCTCCCCTCTCCTCTCCTCCTCCTGTCCTCCCCTCTCCTCCCCTCCTCCTGTCTTCCCCTCTCCTCTCCTCCTCCTGTCCTCCCCTCTCCTCTCCTCCTCCTGTCCTCCCCTCTCCTCCCCTCCTCCTGTCTTCCCCTCTCCTCTCCTCCTCCTGTCCTCCCCTCTCCTCTCCTCCTCCTGTCCTCCCCTCTCCTCTCCTCCTCCTGTCCTCTCCTCTCCTCCTCCTGTCCTCTCCTCTTACCTAATAGATTATCATTAGCATCTTTATAGAGGTGAAGGGAAGGGCGTTGACCTGCCAAGGCAGGAAGAGACTCTTTTATTGTCCTTTGACACCAGTGGTACAGATGATGACAAACACACACACACACACACACACACACAGACATACATGCACAGACACACAGGCACACACACAGAGACATTCGCACAGACAGACACACATCTTTCACCCTGTCATCTCCATGGCCAATAGACTGCCAGCTGGTTAAATAGATGTATTCATATGTTACATTTATATTCCTAGGAGTTTTGTCATGTTTGTCATGAGCGCGTGTATGTAAGATTCAGTGTGGCTCCTAACCTGCCAGTCTTTGTTTCTGTTAAAAATAAGATGATTTACGGTCCCAGAGCTTGTGGCCTGTTGCTACATATAACACAATAGTCACAAACATGGACATTTATTTTTCAGGTTTTTACCTTTTTTACCATTTATTTTCTGCATCCTCTTCCCTCTGGTATCTAACTTTTATCTATTCTCTCCCACATTTACTTTTCTGTCTAACTGTCTCTCCATTTCTCTCTTGCTGTCTCTCTGATTCTCCCTCCCTCCCTCCCTCTGTTCCCTGGTCTCTGTGAGTCTTAGCTGAGCTGGGGGCAACATAAACAAAGGTTGACTGCTGCCATAACAGGGAGAGTCCTCACTACATTAGAGAGGGTGTGTTTGTGATCAGGAGTGTGTGTGTGTGTGTGTGTGTGTGTGTGTGTGTGTGTGTGTGTGAGATCAGGAGTTTGTGTGTTTGTTTGTGTGTGTGTGTGTGTGTGTGTGTGAGATCAGGAGTTTGTGTGTTTGTGTGTGTGTGTGTGTGTGTGTGTGTGTGTGTGTGTGTGTGTGTGTGTGTGTGTGTGTGTGTGTGTGTGTGAGCTATAGTAGCTGGGACACATGGAACCCAGCCCTTCTCTTGTTATCATGTCCTTCATCTATGTAGGCTACAGGTCACCCAGGGCCAGCTTCACTGTGAGCACTCTCTCACACACACATCATCACAGGGTCTCTCCTCCAAAGGGGAGGTAGTCCTGCAGATGGAGTCTGTGGTCTCTCCTCCAGAGGGGAGGTAGTCCTGCAGATGGAGTCTTTTTCTCCTCCCAGCAGGTCAACCTCATCAGGTCCTCTCATGACACCTTATCAGTAACGTTCCTGTTGCTGTTTCTCCTCTCCTCTCTCCCCTCTCCTGTCCTCTCTCCTGTCCCTTCTCTCCTCCTCTCCTCTTCTCCCCTCTCCTGTCCCCTCTCCTCCCCTCTCCTGTCCCCTCTCCTCCCCTCTCCTCCCCTTCTCCCCTCCTATCTCCCCTGTCCTTCCCCTCCACTCTCCCCTCACTCTCCCCTCCCCTCTCTCCTCTCCCCCCTCCCCTCGCACTGGCACTGTGTCGTGACTTACAGTATTTCCATGAGTCACTGTCCCTAACGCACACTATAGCGGTTCTCTTCACCCCACCCAGTCACTGAATCACACACAAACTCTCACACACACACGCTCACACACACACGCTGACACACACACACGCTGACACACACACACGCTGACACACACACGCTCACGCACACACATGCTGACACACACATGCTCACACACACGCTGACACACACACGCTCATGCACACAAACGCTGACACACACACGCTCACGCACACACGCTGACACACACACGCTCACACACACACGCTGACACACACATGCTCACACACACGCTGACACACACACACGCTGACACACACACACGCTCACACACACACGCTGACACACACTGTCAGCGTGTGTGTGACTGTAGAGGCTGGAGACCAGGGGCTCAGACTAGAGGCTGGGACCATGGGGTGAGACTGAGACTGTAGAGGCTGGAGACCAGGGGGTCAGACTGTAGAGGCTGGAGACCAGGGGGTCAGACTTTAGAGGCTGGAGACCAGCGGGTCAGACTAGAGGCTGGAGACCAGGGGGTCAGACTAGAGGCTGGAGACCAGGGGGTCAGACTAGAGGCTGGAGACCAGGGGGTCAGACTAGAGGCTGGAGACCAGCGGGTCAGACTAGAGACTGGAGACCAGGGGGTCAGACTAGAGGCTGGAGACCAGGGGGTCAGACTTTAGAGGCTGGAGACCAGGGGGTCAGACTAGAGGCTGGAGACCAGGGGGTCAGACTAGAGGCTGGAGACCAGGGGGTCAGACTAGAGGCTGGAGACCAGGGGGTCAGACTAGAGGCTGGAGACCAGCGGGTCAGCCTGGGAGCTCTCACTCTGGTGAAAGCTGGTGTGATGGAAACAATCCTGACACTCTCTGTGAAATAGGCTGTGAAACATGGTTGTGTGTGTGGTCATATGATGGTAATGGTTGTATCTTTGTCTCCCCCGCCCCCCCAGGTCCACATCACGGTTCTGGACACCAATGACAACGCCCCTGTGTTCTCCCAGCCCAGCTACGAGGTGGCTGTGTCGGAGGACACGCCCCCGGACACAGAGGTGGTTCAGGTGCTGGCGTCAGACCGTGACGAGCAGCACCGGCTCAGCTACTCCCTGCAGGGGGCGCTGGACCCCACCAGCCTGCGCCTGTTCCACCTGGACCCCGCCTCCGGCACCCTGCTCACCTCCCAGCGTCTCGACCATGAGGCCTGCGCTCGCCACGTCCTCACAGTCATGGTAACACTCTTTAACAGGGACAGTACCATGGTAACAGTACCATGGTAACAGGAGAGTCCTGCTGGTGTGTGTGTCTGAACCAGTCTCCACCTCCAGGCAGTCAGGATTATGATCAGAAGGAAGACATGCAGTTGTAGCCTTGCTGGCTGTCTGGAATATGTTTCTGTCAGCTGTTATCTGAAATCAACCATTGAGTGACATCTGCAGGCAGCTCAGTCATTGACCTTGATTAATCAAAGGAAAAGGTGAAATTAAAATAATGACTGGTGTTATGAGAGCTTCGTTGCGGCAGCAGCTCACCTGCTGGCCCTGCGCTCCCTGCCTCTGGCCCACCTGAGCTCTCTCAGCAGTTACACTAATTACTCTGAGCAGCAACCAGCCTCCCGCCTCAACAGGGACACAAGGAGACGCCACCACCGTGTGTGTGTGTTAGCACATAGAGAAGGTGTGTGTGTGTGTGTAAACCAGAGTTTGCATGACAGACCTTGGAGGGATATTCAGACCACATACGTACAATCCAATGTGCTGCCTGCTCTGTTGGATCCACTAATCTATAGATCTACTACTCTATAGTAGTGGTGGGGGGAAAAATCTATTCTGTTCAGTATCGCGATATTTTGCGCACGCAATTATATCGATACAGTAGCGTAAAGTATTGCAATATTTAATTATATAATTGTGTTTTACTTTTGGGTTTTCTCCATTGGTTTTCTCTGAGTTTAGTCTGATAATATTACATTTGCATATTACATCCTCAAGGTGGCGCTTGTTGCGGTGCTTTGTTGACGTGCATTCAACAGCAATTCAATTGAAAATGGCTTAATTATCTCAACCGGTTGTTTACGACGCTCCGTCTTCTTTTAAATCGAAAGTGTGGGTACATTTCGGTTTTTATAAAACATGTAATAGTAAAGACCTTGACATGCAGTATGCCATCTGCAAAGAATGCCAAATGAAAGTTAAGTACAGTGGGAATACAACCAATTTGAGAGCCCATCTCACAAGGTACCATTTGGCGTTAGCGACCCCTGAGGAGGTGAAACGACCCAAAGTTGTTGTCCTACCCCCAAATCAATGAACCTTGGAACAAACACAAATGATTAAGTTACCTCCAAACTCCGAAAGAGCTAAAAAAATAACTGAGGCAATAGCCTACTTCATCCCCAAAGATTTACAGCCGTACAGTGTGGTGGAGAATGAAGGTTTCCAGAATCTTCTTAGCATACTGGAGCCCAGGTATGTGATCCCGTCACGTAAATATTTTACCGACACTGCCATCCCCAAACTCTACAGCGAAGTGAAAGAGGAGGTAAAGGAAACTCTGAGTTCAGCCGAAGGGGTAACTATAACATGTGACGGTTGGTCATCAAGAGCTACGGAGTCCTACATGACCATAACTGCGCATCACATCACAGATGAATGGCAGCTTTTAGCTCACGTTCTACAAACTAGGCGATGCATGAGAGTCATACCGGGGCCAATGTGGCTGAGGTGCTGAAAACGGCAACCGAAGAGTGGGGCATCGCTAAGAAACATATTGTTTTGGTTACGGACAATGCGTCCAACATGGTTGCTCAGGTGGGGGGCTACCTTCACGTGAAATGTTTTGCCCATACCCTCAACCTCGCCTCACAGCGCGCACTTAAAGTGCCTGCTGTCGCTAGGTTACTAGGAAGAGTCCGGCGCATAACCACTTTTTTCCACCGCAGTACAATCGCCAACTCCATTTTGGAGCAAAAACAAAAGCTTCTGGACCTCCCCACTCACAACGTCAAGACCGATGTTGTGACCCGTTGGAACAGTGGGTACGAAATGCTTGAACGTTTCTTGGAACAACAACCAGCGATCTGTGCTGCTCTGTTGTCAGGCGGTCAGGCAGTGATATCTGCACCCTCAACGAAAATGACATTACAGACGCAGAGGACATAATGCAGGCACTTCGTCCGATGTTTGTAGCCACAAAAATTGTTTCAGAGGAGAAGAATCCCACTTTGTCTATCATTGCTCCAGTGCAGGCAAAGCTGCTAAATGACACAAATGAGGCAATGGGGGACAAACCGATTGTGAGGGACATCAAACAGGCAATAAGTCAAGATCTGCAGAATAGATATAGCACTGTTGAAGAAAAGAACACCCTCCACACAGCATCGGCCCTGGATCCACGATTTAAGTCACTGCCTTTCCTGACCACAGATGACATCAGTGACACTTATTCCAGACTGGTTGTGGAGGCAGCCAGCCTTCAGGTAGGCTTTATGGAACTAGTTTATTACATTGTTTAAATAGTTATTATTTTAAAATGTCAGAAAGTATTTTACAAATGCTATATTATTTATCTGATTTATTTAAACCAAGCCTATGTTCATCTGGTTAGCATTATTTTATTATATCTGTTTAAATTGCATTGTGCATTCCACAGCTATTTCAAACCTGAGATATGTTTTTTTCTTTTAACATCTATCTAATGTTTCTCTACAGCCCACTATTAGGCAAGAGGAGACCAGCAGTGCCTCTGGAGTAGAAATGGATGGACAGAATCTTGGGGTGCTTGAAGAGCCACAACCAAAAAGAAGATCGGGGCTAGCTGATTTACTGGGAGAAACATTTTCTACCACAGCCCCACACAAGTCAGCATTTTCCCAAGCTGAAGAGGAAGTGAAGAGATACCAGGAGGCTTCTCCACTGCCACTAGAAGAAAACCCCCTCAACTGGTGGAAAGCTCATGAGGCAGTGTATCCTTTCCTAGCCAAACTGGCTAAAAGATACCTAAGCATCCCAGGCACTAGTGTGTCTGCAGAAAGGGTGTTCTCCACTGCAGGGGATATAGTTACGGCCCAGAGGAGCACTCTAACATCTGAGCATGTGGACCAACTGCTTTATCTGAGCAAAAATGCCAACATTCCTAAATAAATGTAACATTTTGGTTCATGACCATGCAGCCAACTGGACTGGACAGTACACATTTTTGTTTATTTTCTCAATTTGATTGAAGCTCTAAGTTACTTATTTATATGATTATTCTCAGGTTTATGTTACTTTATTATGTCCGCTTTATGTTACTCTATTGCATTTTAATAGTTTTAAGTTATGTGCTGGGAGCTCAGTGTTCTCCTTTTCAGAAAATAATTACAAAGGTCCTGTTTTCTGAATGTTCAGGACAAAGTTTTTGCACTACTCTCGTAAATTCTTGCACTGTTGTTCACAGAATTAAATGTGACATTTGAAGTGAGTTGAGCGGTCTGATTTTCCTTATTTTTTGTAATGTCTTTAAATAATATGGAGGACATGAATCGCAATATATATCGCAGAATCGAATCGCAATACTTGCTGTATCGCAATATGTTAAGAATCGCAATAATATTTAATCGTGGCACCAAATATCGCAATACTATCGAATCGTCAAATTTTTGCCAATTCCCACCCCTACTCTATAGATCTACTACTCTATAGATCTACTACTCTATAGATTTACTACTCTGTAGATCTCCAACTCTATTGATCCACTTCTTTATACGATCCAGGATCGTATCCCAGGTCGAAACATTTACAGTTCCACTTGCAAGGGTTTCTGGCATTCAGATAAACGGATTTGAGCAGAATAAATCTCCTTTGTGGTTTTCTCTTGTAAAGACAACACATGCATAATGAGAGCTGGAACAAAGATATCTGCCGGGCTAAGCGATCCTCTACCAGACCCTATTCAGGATACACACTCGCCAGCTCGTTGGGTTTGTTGTTTAAGAGCGGAGCAGGATTTCATAATGCAGAGAAGAGGGCTAATTCTGATGCTAATGCAAGGCTGTTTATCTTCCCCAGTGTCACACCTCATACAAGACGGGGCTTTGCCTCATCCTATTGAGTTGTTTGGATTGTCTCGAACTAGGGCATAAATATCAATCTCATTAGCCCTCCTAATTCTCATCTGCTCTACCAGCGGCTGCATCCCCAAAGTCTCATCAGGGTTTTACCCTGCCGCTCCCTTCTCCAGTTCCAGTTCCAGCTTCAGTCTCCAGCTGCTCTGTGGTCAACTTCAATCTATTGATTCCCTGACGACCTTTAAAGATGTTTTGAGTTTGTTGTCATCTTTATGGAAACAGGCATGTCCTAGCGATGGAGATACTGAGCCTGTTCTCTCTCGCTGCTTAGGTGAAGGACCAGGAGTTCCCGTACCGGAGGAACCTGGCGCGGGTGCTGGTGGAGGTGGAGGATGTGAATGACCATGTCCCGGTCTTTACCAGCGCGCTGTACGAAGGCTCGGTGTACGAGTCTGCTGCTGTGGGCTCGGCCGTTATCCAGGTCACAGCGCTGGACAAGGACAAGGGCGCCAACGCAGAGCTGCTGTACGCCCTAGAATCAGGTGGGAGTGTCTCGCATCTGACAGCTGCATTTTTTCTGCTGCTCTGGGTGTGGATAAACAAGTTCAGTAATTGATGACTGAAAATTATGACTTGGTAGCTTCTTGTCTCGCTGACGTATCTCTCTGGTGTCTTTGTCTCCTAGGGAACACAGGGAACATGTTCCGGATGGATGCTGTGCTGGGTATCGTGTCCGTGGCGAGGGAGCTGGATCTCTCCTCCATCGGCCACTACGTCCTCACGGTCAGAGCCACCGATAACGGCTCCCCTCCCCTCTCCTCCACCACTGTCGTCCGGATCGCCGTAACCCTCTCGGACAACGCTGGGCCCAAGTTCCCCCAGCCAGAATACCAGGCCGAAGTCACGGAGAACGTTGCCGTGGGAACGTCCGTCACCACAGTGACCGCGGTCAGCCAGTCCACCCTGACCTACGACATCAGGCGGGGCAACGAGGAGCGCGTGTTCAGGATCAACCAGTACAGTGGCGTGATCACTACCCAGAAGCCTCTAGACTACGAGGCCACACCCTCCTACTCCCTCACCGTCCAGGCCACCAACATGGCGGGCATGACCTCCAACGCCACGCTACTGGTCGCCGTGGGCGACGAGAACGACAACCCGCCCGTGTTTCAGCAGCTCCGTTACCACGGCAGCATCAGCGAGGCGGCGGCTGTCAACAGCGTGGTCCTGAACCCAGACGAGTCTCCGCTGGTCATCAGGGCCACGGATGCCGACCGCAACCAGAACGCCCTCCTGGTCTACCAGATCGTAGAGGACACCGCCAAGATGTTCTTCACCGTCGACTCCGGGACCGGCTCCATAAGGACGATCGCAAACCTGGATCATGAGACGTTCGCAAGTTTCAACTTCCACGTCCACGTGAGGGACAGTGGGAGGCCCCAGCTGACTGCCGACAGCCCCACCCAGGTCACCATCCAGGTGATCGACACCAACGACTCCCCTCCCCGCTTCACTCAGGACGCCTACGAGGCTGTACTGCTGCTGCCCACCTATGTGGGCGTGGAGGCGCTGCAGGTAGAGGCCACAGACCCCGACAGAAACGTCCCGACCGAGCTCACCTACTCCCTGACGGACGGCAGCCTGGAGCACTTCTCCATTGATCCCTCCACAGGCATCCTCACGGTGACCAACAACAACTTCTCCAAGGAGCGCTTTCGCTTCAACGTGAAAGTGTCAGATGGGAAGTTCTCAAGTACGGCCCTGGTCACCGTTCTGGTCCGAGAATCTCTGGACTCCGGCCTGGTGTTCACGCAGAACCTCTACTCCTCGTCCATCCAGGAGAACGTGACCAACATCACCAAGGTGGCGGTGGTCAACGCAGTGGGGAACCGGCTGAACGAGCCGCTCAAGTACACCTTGCTGAACGCCGGCTCCCTCTTCCGGATCCTTCCGACCTCCGGCGTGATACAGACGACGGGTGAGCCCTTCGACCGGGAGGAGCAGGAGTTCTACGAGCTGGTAGTGGAGGCTGGACGGGAACACGACCACCTGCGCGTTGCCAGGGTGATGGTGAGGATCCAGCTGGAGGACGTCAACGACAATGCTCCTGTGTTCGTGGGGCTGCCGTACTACGCTGCGGTGCAGGTCGAAGCAGAACCTGGCTCGCCCATATTCCGTGTCACAGCAGTTGACCAGGACAAAGGCATCAACGGGGACGTGTCTTACTTCCTCAAAGACGACCACGGACACTTCGAGATCGACCGTCAAACAGGAGGCCTCCGCCTGAAGAAGGCTTTCGAGTCTGACCTGTCCAACATGGAGTACCATGTGGTGGTGTATGCCAAAGACGGCGGGCATCCGCCTCTCTCTTCCACTGCAGAGTTCCCCATCACCGTTGTCAACAAGGCCATGCCGGTGTTCGATAAGTCCTTCTATTCTGTGTCCGTGAACGAGGATGTAGCGGTTCACACACCCATCCTGGGCATTAATGCCACAAGCCCTGAAGGCCAGAGCATCATCTACACCATTGTGGAGGGGGACCCCGCACTGCAGTTTGACATTGGCTTCGACACCGGCGTCATCAGCGTTATCAACTTCCTGGACTACGAGGTCGCCGCCTCCTACCGGCTGACGGTCCGAGCCACAGACTCCCTGACGGGCGCCAGGGCGGAGGTCGATGTAGACGTGACGGTTCTGGACGTCAATGACAACTCTCCGGTGTTTGAGAAGATGTCATACCGGGCGGTCCTGTCGGAGACGGCGATGATTGGGACTCCGGCGCTGCAGGTCGTAGCAACCGACCGAGATTCGGAGAAGAACAACGCGGTACGCTACCAGATCTTCTCGGACGTCTACAACAGCACGGACTACTTCCACATCGACAGCAGCAGCGGCCTCATCCTGACAGCTCGCTTGCTTGACCACGAGCTCGTCCAGCGCTACGAGTTCATTGTCCGGGCGACGGATAACGGCTTCCCGCCTCTGAGCAGCGAAGTGTCAGTCACGGTCGTGGTTAACGACATGAACGACAACCCTCCCATCTTCAACCAGCTGCTCTACGAAGCGTATGTCAGCGAGCTGGCACCCAGAGGCCACTTCGTCACCTGCGTTCAGGCGTCAGACGCTGACAGCTCAGACTTCGACAAACTAGAGTACAGCATCTTGTCAGGAAACGAGAGGATGAACTTTGTGATGGATGGGCAGTCTGGGATCGTAACACTGTCGGGCCATCGCAAGCAGAGGATGGAGCCGACCTACAACCTGAACGTGTCTGTTTCTGATGGCGTGTTCACCAGCACGGCTCAGGTCCACGTCGCGGTCCGGGGAGCGAACCTCTACAGCCCTGCGTTCGCCCTGAACACCTACGAGGGGGAGGTGCGTGAGAACGCACCTGTGGGCACCAAGGTCGCACAGGTGAGAACCATCTTGTACTGTGTTCAGCTCATGGTTCTATCAGTAGTGTGCTTGCTCTCAGCAAGGCACACTATTGTCATCTCACAAATTCTCTCTCATATATATTTATTGGGTGTGCTCACGCCTTCGGCGAGCACAACCATTGTTCTCTCACATATATATTATTACTATTATTTATTTTTGCCCCCCTAAGCATCAGTCAATATTTGGGCTACATAGACAACGTCGCTGTCAAATGTTCGTCTTGGTAGCGATTGAGTTGCTTGTATTTTATTCACGTTCTGTTGCATGGTTTAAGTAGAAATTACGTTGTCGAAAGGTGAAGCTAACGGTGGCTAACTTGCTAGCCACAGTCACTGACGTTGCTAACGTCACTAACGTCACGAAAACACGCGTGACTACCTCTAGCAGAACATTAGTTTAGCAGCTCATTAACTTCTGGGAGATAGCTAAGCTAGCTAACTGCTTTACTGCAAGGCAGCTGCAGAAACGCCACAAGCAAAGATGCCAGGGTGATAACTATTTACTCATTTTATTGTGTGATATGAAACACAATTGTGAAGTGTAATGTACAATATAAGCTGATATTACTAAGGAAGTACATGTACTTTCGGAAACAGTAGGCTACTATTTCACTGAAGCATTAGCATCATGACATTAGCCTCTGTTGCCTAGGCAACACATACTACAGCGGTCTATGATGCATCTGTTTTCAATAAACATTCCTCACTAATACATTTTCGTTGTAGGATTTATTATGACAATAGATTACAAGTAAACTATTTGTTGGTGAAATTATCATTACCTGTGGTTTGAAACCAGTGTAGCTCACTGCAACGCTGTACTGTAGCCTACGCGAGACACACTCACTAGTAATACTAGTACGTATACTGTAGTAGTAGAATTTACCGGGGCATCTTCTCCACACAGGGATCGCGTTGCTTTTGCGTTGTTACTGACAATGATCGCTACCAGTGAGCTTTTTATGAATTAGCGATTTCCCCCTAATTATTAGCGATTTCCCCCTAAATAAATGTCAAGCAGATGGTACTGTTTGAATCGCAATTCCATCTGAGATAGCTAGCTACTGCCGGCGGTAACGTTGTTGCTAGAATAAGTTTCAAAGGGGGATATTTATTAATGAATAAATGCAGTATGAGTAGGTTAAATGCCTGAAAATATCACGAAAAGGGAAAAACTTAAAAGGACGTTTAAGTCATAGAGATTAGGTAAATGTTTACACCGTTCTTCCAAATGTATTCGTTTTGATTCAACTATGAGGCTGCTACTGTATATAGCCGATCACCATTCCCTCTTGCAGGGGAAATGAGAAGACAACTATTTCATTCTACACTCCACTCTTAGTATTTTGAGTTGTAAATGAGCAGCAAAACAATTATGCTTTTAAATCTATGTAATTTTTATAAATAATAAGTATGCATTTAATATCAAATATAAAGAAATATCAGTTGTAAAAATGTCATTAAAAAACGGACCACTCTGCAACCGAAGCAAGCAAGCACACCCTACAATTTCCCCAGAAATTGTACCCTCTCTAGTTATTATTTATTATTATTATTTATTTTCCCACCCTAATTCATCCCTCAATTTTTGCACTACATACACAACGTTGGTGTCAAAATGTTAATCTTGGTCACAATTGCGTTGCCTGTATTGGATTTTACGTTACGTTGCACGTTTTTTTTCCCTCCTGTGAAACTGAATTCAAAGCTGTGTATCTATTCATTTTATTCTTGATATATTGAATCTGTATCGTCTCCCAGGTGAAGGCGACAGACGCAGACCCAGGAGTATTCGGACAGATCTCCTACTCGTTCGCCAACGAAGTGGGCAAGGACCAGTTCAGCGTGGACGCCAGCGGGCAGATCACCACCCTGGAGAAGCTAGACCGTGAGGAGCCAGATAACAGGGACATCACGCTGAGCGTGGCAGCCCGGGATGGCGGCGACAGGGCCGCCTTCTGCACGGTGCGCGTCGCCCTCCTGGACGAGAACGACAACAGCCCTCGCTTCAGAGCCAATGAGTACCGGGCGTCTGTGAAGTCGGACGTGGGGAAGGGCTACCTGGTGACCCAGATCCAGGCGGTGGATCCTGACGACGGGGCAAACGCCCGGGTGACATACTCCCTCTACAGCGAGGCTCACGTCCCCGTGGTGGACATCCTGGAGATCGACCCCGACAACGGCTGGATGGTTACCAAGGGCAGTTTCAGCCACTTGCGCAACTCGGTGCTGTCGTTCTTCGTGAAGGCGCTGGACGGAGGAGTCCCGGTCAGACACTCACTGGTCTCCGTCTACATCCACGTCCTGGCGCCCGATGCACTCCTGCCGGCGTTCAGCCAACCGCAGTACTCCTTCTCTGTCCCCGAGGACACGCCCCTCGGCTCTGCCATTGGGTCTGTTCGCCTTGTGGTCCCACCCTCTCTGACCTCTGTTCCCGTGTCGTTTGCCCTGGTGAACGGTGAAACCGGCGAGAACAACCAAGATGGCGTCCTGGTGGTGGAGAAAGACACCGGGGTGGTTAAGGTGGACAAGCCCCTGGACCACGAGCTCATCAAGGTCTTCTACTTCAAGCTGACGGCCACGCTGCCGCAGGCCAAGATGGATGCCGTCACCAGCGTGGACGTGGAGGTGCGGATCCTCGACCTCAACGACAACAAGCCGGCGTTCGAGTCCAGCTCGTACGAAGCCACTGTCATGGAAGGGATGCCCGTGGGGACCAGGATCATCCAGGTCCAGGCCTCCGACCCCGACTCCGGAGCCAACGGGCAGGTCACCTACAGCCTGGGGACGTCGGCCCAGGGCGAGGCTGAAGGCGCGTCCGCCACTTTCTCCATCGACAGCAACAGCGGCTGGGTCTCCAGTCTGAGGGAGCTGGACCACGAGACACACCCGTCCTACACCTTCACCGTGGTGGGCTCGGACCTGGGGGAGGCCCTGGCGTTGTCCTCCACCACCACAGTGCTGGTGGCCGTGTCGGACGCCAACGACAACCCTCCCCGGTTCGTGGAGGAGCGGTACTGGGGCTCTGTGCGGGAGAGCGACCCCCCAGGGGAGGTGGTGGCAGTCCTGAACACGCGTGACGACGATAGCTCCAGCGTGAACCGGCAGGTCAGCTACCACATCACAGGTGAGTGGACATAATCAGCTCTGATGGGGTCTAGTGTGTGTGTGTGTGTACGTGAGGATTCTGTTGTCTGTTGAACCTCTATATACTCTGTTGGAGTCCCTATCGTTCTGTGTATTTGCCTCCCTATATGAATATGCTCATCATGACTCCTGTGGTGTTTGTGCTGGCTGGTCTCTCTTTGCCTGGCATGTTGAGATGAGGATCAGTATGCAGCTGGCTGCCTCACATCCTAACCCACCTGAACACAGCTTGTGAATAAGCATGGCTGGAATACTCACAGCGCTATATGAAGGACATGAAACATGATTAATTAATATTTAAAACTATTCAGATGCATGTTGATCAAGAAACAAGCGCCATGGTAACGACTTGAATACTGCTGACGTCCACCCTGCTAGATAAGCATTTTCTCAGGTGAATTATGACCCCTTCCCTTGACGTGCCTCAAAATTACTGCTTGCCGACACGGTTGTAAATAGCGTCGTAGTCTAACAGTATAAATTTAGAAGTCTACATTTACATTTAGTCATTTTAGCAGACGCTCTTATCCAGAGCGACTTACAGTAAGTACAGGGACATTCCTCCGAGCCCAAGGACACATCGTCATCTGGCACGGCCGGGAATCGAACTGGCAACCTTCTGATTACAAGCCCGCTTCCCTAACCGCTCAGCCACCTGACTCCCTTGTCTAAGTCTAAGAGAGAGAGACAGAGAGACAGAGAGAGAGAGAGAGAGAGAGAGAGAATGCCAACACCATCGAAAGAAAGAGTCCTTAAAGACGCGTTGATAGATCTTTTCTTGAGCTAATTGACAGGCGAGTAAAGATTGATGATGCTGTGGGGGGAGAGAGCGAGGACCACCCTGCTGCTGGGGGGAGCAGGAGAGATGCAGGGGGGAGCAGGAGAGATGCTGGGGGGAGCAGGAGAGATGCTGGGGGGAGCAGGAGAGATGCTGGGGGGAGCAGGAGAGATGCAGGGGGGAGCAGGAGAGATGCTGGGGGGAGCAGGAGAGATGCTGGGGGGAGCAGGAGAGATGCTGGGGGGAGCAGGAGAGATGCTGGGGGGAGCAGGAGAGATGCTGGGGGGAGCAGGAGAGATGCAGGGGGGAGCAGGAGAGATGCTGGGGGGAGCAGGGGGGAGCAGGAAAGATGCTGGGGGGAGCAGGAGAGATGCTGGGGGGAGCAGGAGAGATGCTGGGGGGAGCAGGAGAGATGCTGGGGGGAGCAGGAGAGATGCTGGGGGGAGCAGGAGAGATGCTGGGGGGAGCAGGAGAGATGCTGGGGGGAGCAGGAGAGATGCAGGGGGGAGCAGGAGAGATGCTGGGGGGAGCAGGAGAGATGCTGGGGGGAGCAGGAGAGATGAAGGGGGGAGCAGGAGAGATGCTGGGGGGAGCAGGAGAGATGCAGGGGGGAGCAGGAGAGATGAAGGATTTGGGAGATCCACCACCCCAAGGCACGTTAATGAGCTACGCACAGATCAGAGACATTATGAAGGGTGTGACCTTCTAGATGACAGTAGGAATAGAGGGGGAGAGGGAGGGAAGGGGTGAAAGGGAGGGAAGGGGTGAAAGGGAGGAAAGGGAGGGAGGGAGAGAGCGAGGGGGTGAAGAGGGAGAGAGAGGGAGGGAGGGGGTGAAGAGGGAGAGAGAGGGAGGGAGGGGGTGAAGATGGAGGGAGAGAGAGGGGTGAAGATGGAGGGAGAGAGGGGTTGAAGATGGAGTGAGAGAGGGGTTGAAGATGGATGGAGAGGGGTGAAAATGGAGGGAGAGAGGGGTTGAAGATGGATGGAGAGAGGGGTTGAAGATGGAGGGAGAGGGGTGAAAATGGAGGGAGAGAGGGGTGAAGATGGAGGGAGAGAGGGGTGAAGATGGAGGGAGAGAGGGGTTGAAGATGGATGGAGAGAGGGGTTGAAGATGGAGGGAGAGGGGTGAAGATGGAGGGAGAGAGGGGTTGAAGATGGATGGAGAGAGGGGTTGAAGATGGAGGGAGAGAGGGGTGAAAATGGAGGGAGAGAGGGGTGAAGATGGAGGGAGAGAGGGGTTGAAGATGGATGAAGAGAGCTGTTGAAGATGGAGGGAGAGAGGGGTTGAAAATGGAGGGAGAGAGGGGTTGAAGATGGATGGAGAGAGGGGTGAAAATGGAGGGAGAGAGGGGTGAAGATGGAGGGAGAGAGGGGTTGAAGATGGAGGGAGAGAGAGAGGGGTGAAGATGGAGGGAGAGAGAGGTTGAAGATGGAGGGAGAGAGGGGTGAAGATGGAGGGAGAGAAGGGTGAAGATGGAGGGAGAGAGAGGGGTGAAGATGGAGGGAGAGAGAGGGGTGAAGATGGAGGTAGAGAGGGGTTGAAGATGGAGGGAGAGAGAGAGGGGTGAAGATGGAGGGAGAGAGAGGGGTGAAGATGGAGGGAGAGGTTGAATAGGAGAGGGGCACACACTAACACTAACACATTAAAGGAGGAGTAGAAGAGAACAAGGGAGAGAGAGAAATAAAGCTAATGACACCACAAACCTTTCCCATGAGGGAGGGAGAGAAAGAGAGAGAGAGAGAGAGAGAGAGAGAGAATAGATACTGGCAACTAACTGCAACTAGAGTTGCTTCTCTGAGCTGTAGAGTTGCTTCTCTGAGCTGTAGAGTTGCTTCTCTGAGCTGTAGAGTTGCTTCTCCGAGCTGTAGAGTTGCTTCTCCGAGCTGTAGAGTTGCTTCTCCGAGCTGTAGAGTTGCTTCTCCGAGCTGTAGAGTTGCTTCTCCGAGCTGTAGAGTTGCTTCTCCGAGCTGTAGAGTTGCTTCTCCGAGCTGTAGAGTTGCTTCTCCGAGCTGTAGAGTTGCTTCTCCGAGCTGTAGAGTTGCTTCTCCGAGCTGTAGAGTTGCTTCTCCGAGCTGTAGAGTTGCTTCTCCGAGCTGTAGAGAACTGACACAGCAGAGTTGCTTCTCCCAAGGTTTCCTACATTTTATTCCTCTCTGCAGGTTTTTGGGAAGTCTTAGCCTAGGTGCTGATCTGTGGGCATCTGTGAAGCGCTCTGTGAGATGGCTTGTGGGGCTACACAAATACAATTCAATTAGATTTTAGAAGACAGTGGAAATTCAGATACACTCATACTTGATGAAAACACCAGAGGAAGTCGGAACAGGCCCTAACATCACACACCAAATAACACTTGATTTAATATAATAGTTGGAGTCACATACTTCATCTTGGCTGTTTTATTCTGTTATTGAGTTCAGTCCTGCTTTGTTTTGTGAGCAGTTCCTCTCTCTTCGACATCCTGGGTTTATTAAACTCCTGGAGGATGTGTGGGTGTTGATGTCGCTCTCGGCAGCAAATCGCTCTGCCTCTCAACCAGCCGTCTAGACAGCTCACATGCCTGGTCTTCCAAAATTCATCCATCTTGTCTGCATCAAAGTTTCATGATTGAACGTGATAACAAACACGCAGGGAGAACAAGCTCATGAATTATTAAGTGTTGATGATGTTCTGTAGCAGGAAGAGCTTCCTGTTGGGTGAATGAACAAAGCAGATGGAAGAAGGTGAGCGTTAGTCTGGTCTGGTACAGCTGCAGGGGAGCGTTAGTCTGGTCTGGTACAGGAGGAGGTGAGGGTTAGTCTGGTGTGGTACAGGAGGAGGTGAGCGTTAGTCTGGTCTGGTACAGCAGCAGGTGAGGGTTAGTCTGGTCTGGTACAGGAGGAGGTGAGGGTTAGTCTGGTGTGGTACAGGAGGAGGTGAGCGTTAGTCTGGTCTGGTACAGGAGGAGGTGAGGGTTAGTCTGGTCTGGTACAGCTGCAGGTGAGGGTTAGTCTGGTCTGGTACAGGAGGAGGTGAGGGTTAGTCTGGTGTGGTACAGGAGGAGGTGAGCGTTAGTCTGGTCTGGTACAGGAGGAGGTGAGCGTTAGTCTGGTCTGGTACAGGAGGAGGTGAGCCTTAGTCTGGTCTGGTACAGGAGGAGGTGAGCGTTAGTCTGGTCTGGTACAGGAGGAGGTGAGGGTTGGTCTGGTACAGGAGGAGGTGAGCATTAGTCTGGTCTGGTACAGGAGGAGGTGAGCGTTAGTCTGGTCTGGTACAGGAGGAGGTGAGCATTAGTCTGGTCTGGTACAGGAGGAGGTGAGGGTTACTCCACCCAGCTGCTAGTCCAAGCACTTGTCCTCTCCAAGTTGGACTACTGCAACTCGCTGCTCGCTGGTCTCCCAGCATGTGCAACCCGCCCTCTTCAGAGGATTCAGAACGCAGTGGCCCGCCTGGTCTACAATCTACCCAGACGCTCCCATGTTACCCCACTCCTCATCTCTCTCCACTGGCTACCTATCATGGCCCGTATCAGATTCAAGACCCTGGTACTGACCTTCCGAGCAGTGAACGGGACTGCACCTGTCTACATCAAGTCTCTCCTGCAGCCTTACACCCCCACCCGTCACCTACGGTCTTCTTTAGACAACCGCCTGGTGGTCCCACCGCTCAAGACCGCCCGGTCCCAACACAAGCTCTTCTCCTGTCTGGCCCCCCAGTGGTGGAATCAACTCCCCACCTCCATCAGAGACACTGACTGTCTCTCCACCTTCAAGAAAAGGCTCAAGACGCACTTGTTCCGGGAGTACAACGGTACTTAGGAATGGTTCGCTTGACCCGATGTTAGTTTCCTCAAGGATCACAATGACTCTTGCTTAGAGACTTGTTGCTCTTGTGGTTAGTGGTAACTGATTTACATTTTTTGTACTCGCTGTGATATATTGTTTTTATTATTGTTGCTTGTTTTTTCCACAGGTACACTTGCACTTATAGCGGTTCATGTTGTTTAATTGTAACTTGTTTAACTACATGCACTTATGGTTCTTCCCTTTGGCACTTACTTTGGTTGTTCACAATGTGTGCTTCATGTTCTGGCTACTCGCAATGTTTTTGTGACTATCTTGTTGTTATTATCAGTGACCTATGCACTTTGTAAAGCTCTCTCTTGGAAGTCGCTTTGGATAAAAGCGTCTGCTAAATGAATAAATGTAAAATGTAAATGTAGTCTGGTCTGGTACAGCAGCAGGTGAGAGTATTGGGTTAACCATATAAGTCCCTTTTATTCTTTTCAACAAATTTCTTCTCTGGTTCATATAGGGATAGTGTGTGTCACCGTAGGACGCAAGTCTGTGTGTTTGTCTCTGTTGTGTGTCTGCCTATAAGTGTGTATGTGTGTCTGTTGTGCCTTTGTCTGCAATTTTGTACTGCTCGTGTTTGTGTGTTGTTTAAATGTGCTAATCTGTCATAAAGTGTGTGTTTATACATGTTTGAGTCGTTAGTGATGGAGCAGTGAAGAGGCTGTTGGTGAAGGGCCCTTATTGAAGTTGCTTAATGGCTTCCTGTGTACATGCGCGCGCACACACACACACACACACACACACACATACACACACACACACACACACACACACATACAGCAGTCTGAAGTGTGTGAGCAGGTTTCGTTCTGGTCTCAGTGCTGCTGTAGGGGAATGTGGTGTTCAAATGTTTGGAGTTGAACGCACATACGCTGTAGTTAGAATGTAGTGTAAAGACCCTTGTTTCAGGGTCAGTGTGAGGGGTCAGAGGTCAGGCTCAGTACTGATGCTGTGTGTCTTCAGGAGGGAACCCGCGGGGAGTGTTTGCGCTGGGCCAGGTGCAGGGGGAGTGGAAGATGTACGTGAAGAGGCCACTGGACCGTGAGGAGCAGGACCTCTACACACTTAACGTAACCGCTAGCGACGGACTCTTCGTCACCAGGGCAACGGTGGAGGTGACAGTGACAGACGCCAACGACAACAGACCCGTTTGTGACCAGGTCGGTTTGTCCTACACACACATACACACACGCACACACACACACGCATGCATCTCATGCAACACACTCACTCACCCACACTATCACACACTCATGTACGTACATTTGCAAACGTAGCGTTATTAGCGCCATGGCCAACACACAGAAAGCGCACGCTGTGATACTTTGTGATACAGTTTACGTCGTATTTACGAAACCTGAAAGTCATCGGGTAATCAGCGCCTTTCTCCGCCCACTATACCGTACATTGCGAGCATTTAAACGCGCAATTGAATGGGCCTCCTTCTCTCTTTCTATCATGGATCAGCCACCAAAGTCAAAACAGCGATGACTGAAATGATCCTGATGCCAATATAATGTAATGTAGCGAGGAGTTTAACAACTGCTGGAATGGAATGTGAACGCTGAGTCGGAGATTCGATTTAATCTTTGATTTCTTCCAGTAACTAATATTGCATGGTTGTTACGCGTAATGATTTTGTGTTCACTCAACTCTAAAAGTGTGATCCTTGTGGCAAAAATCCTTTGGCCTATGTCTTCGTCTTGTTCGGGTTACGGCTGCCATTTCACCAGGAGGCATATGCGCATCCTGGTTTACGCCTGCTTTTAACAGGCGGAGAATTTTCACCTCAAAATAGAGGTGCGCTTAAACAGGCGGTTTTTGTACATACCGCGGAATACATAATTAGGCGCACTTTACGCATCCCCTCCCATCTCTTTATGAGAAACTCCCACTTTCCCCTTGACCCTCCCGTGAATGCATATGCATGACACCAAAAAGCGCAGTTTGCCATTTTCAGTTCCCGCGACGGCGGGAAACAGTGCGGCATGTTTGTACATACCTCGCCATGCTTTTACACGCAAATTGCGAAACAAATACGCCTGAAGTGGGCGCAAAAGCGTTAGTACATGAGGCCCTGTGTGTTTTAACTGTGTGTGTGTTTTAACTGTGTGTGTGTTTTAACTGTGTGTGTGTTCTCCCTGTGTGTGTGCAGGCGCTGTACACAGCTTTGCTGCTGGAGGACGTGGCGGTGGGCCGGGTGGTGGTGAAGGTGGGGGCGTCCGACCCAGATCTGGGGCTGCACTCCTGGCTGCAGTACTCCCTGCAGGGCCCAGGGGCCCTGGACTTCACCATGGACCCTGACACCGGTAACCCTCTCTGCTGTCACACCCAGACACCAGTGTGTATGTGGTTGTGTGTGTGTGTAAATGGTGTGTATGTAACGTGTGTGTGTGTCCAGGTGAGATCCAGACCGCCGCCCCTCTGGACCGGGAGAAGACTCCGGTGTACCGGCTGGTAGCCCAGGCGATAGACGGGGGTGGTCTGTGGTGCCGGTCTGTGGTGCAGCTCAGCCTGCTGGACGTGAACGACCACGCCCCAGTGTTCTCCCTGCCGCTGTATGCTGCCAGCGTGTACGAACACACCGCACCCAGAGCCCTGCTCACACGCATCCAGGCCAGCGACCCCGACGAGGGTGAGACCATGCTCCTCTCTCTCTCTTCCTGCTCCTCTCTCTCTTCCTGCTCCTCTCTCTCTCTTCCTGCTCCTCTCTTCCTGCTCCTCTCTTCCTGCTCCTCTCTTCCTGCTCCTCTCTTTCTGGTAGAGGTTTGTGGCTGGATGAGAAGGGGGGATCAGGAGAAGAGAGAAGAGAGGTTAATGAAACACAGATTGATGGCAAACTGGAACCTCTCCTCCTGCCTGTATCTCAACCTTAACCACTCTCTTCCTCCTCCTCCCCCCCAGGCTCCAGTCGCAGGGTACTGTACTCCCTGGCTGACTCTGCAGAGGGCAGCTTCTCCATTGACCAGACGACGGGCATCGTGGTTCTGGAGCGTTCCCTGGACCGCGAGCAGCAGCCATCCTACCTGATCACGGTGCGGGCCTCCGACCAGGGCTCGCCGCGCCTCTCCTCGCTGGCCAACGTGACTGTGACGGTGCTAGACATCAATGACAACCCCCCGGTGTTCTGGCGGCGCGACGCGCTGGCCAGCGTGGCGGAGGACGCGGCCGTGGGGGAGGAGGTGCTTAGAGTGCATGCCGCCAGCAAGGACATCGGCACCAACGCAGAGATCACATACAGCATCCGCTCTGGGAACGAGCACGGGAAGTTCCACATCCACCCTCTGACTGGTGAGGAGACGGGAGGGGGGGAGAGGGGTGCAGTGAGGAAGGCTGAGGGAGGATGATGTGCTCACATGAAGGGTTGGGAGGGAAGGACGTAGAGTTGGTCTGTTTACACCCTCTTTAACCCCTCCTCTCCCTCCCCCAGGAGCCGTCCTGGTATCCAGCCGCCTGGACTATGAGACCTGTAAAGACTACTTCCTGACTCTCGAGGCCACAGACGGCGGGACTCCGCCCCTCAGTGCTGTTACCACGGTGAACATCAATGTAACGGACGTCAACGACAACGCCCCCATGTTCAGCCGGGACGCCTACGTTGCTGTGGTAGCGGAGGATGCTGCCATCGGGGAGCCCGTCGTCAAGGTGAGCCACGGAGCAGAGATGGCAAAAGTACACACATCCTTTGCTCAGGTAGAAGTACAGATACTCATGTTTAAAAAGACTGGTAAAAGTTGAAGTAACCCTTGGAAACTTGTTTTCCAAAATGTTTTTTCAACCTTTTGAAACTTTATCTACAAAATGTTTTTATTTTATTTTTATGTTTCAACCTTACAAAACTTTATTTCCTAAACATTTAAAAAAAACATTTTTCAAAACTAGAACACAAAAAATGTTCTAGTTCTTTCAAACATTTAAAAGTTAAAGTTTTTTTAAATGTGTTTTCCCCACACACAAAAAAAAATATATATATGTTTGAACCTTTCTAAACTTTTTTTTCTAAACCTTTTAAAAATATATATTTTTGTCAACTTTTTTTGGGCCTCCCACACATAAAAAAGTTTCATGTTTTTCAACCCCCTAAAAAATATATTTGTTTAAAAAATGTAAGGAGTGAAAGTAAGTTTTCTGAAAAATGAAAGTGTAACCTGTGTGTGTGTATAACCTGTGTGTGTGTGTATAACCTGTGTGTGTGTGTGTATAACCTGTGTGTGTGTATAACCTGTGTGTGTGTGTGTGTATAACCTGTGTGTGTGTATAACCTGTGTGTGTGTGTGCAGCTGACAGCAGAAGATGTGGACAGCCAGGTGAACGGGGAGGTGGAGTACTCCATCGTTAGTGGAGACAGAGACAAACACTTCTACATCAACCCTGTCACTGGCCTACTGAAGATCAACAAGCAGCTGGACCGAGAGATGGTGAGACACACACGCGCACACACACGCACACAGGCTACACACACTAAACTTTTAGATTTATTGGTAGCTTGGTTTATTTAAGCAAATATGACAAAAAGTGCTTCTCAAAAACATTACCTACCCTGCTTTAATGTGGTTTCTCATGGGCAAGTCAGAAGTTAGTTTCCTGTGCTTGCTCCCCCAGGTGTCAGGGTACTCTCTCTCGGTCAGGGCCCAGGATGGAGGCTCCGCCCCCATGTTCTCCACTGTCACGGTCAACATCGACGTCTCCGACATCAATGACAACCCACCCACCTTCAGCCCGGCCAACCTCACTACCGTCATCCAGGTGAGGCACACCGGGGGTTCAGTGAACACACACTAACCCTAACCGGGGGTTCAGTGAACACACACTAACCCTAACCCTAACCGGGGGTTCAGTGAACACACACTAACCCTAACCCTAACCGGGGGTTCAGTGAACACACACTAACCCTAACCGGGGGTTCAGTGAACACACACTAACCCTAACCCTAACCGGGGGTTCAGTGAACACACACTTTTAAAAAATTCAACAAATCTAAACATTTTGATCTTCTGTTTCTCCTCTTCCTCCTCCCCCTGTCCTCCTCCCCCCCCTCTCCTCCTCCCCCTGTCCTCCTCCCCCTCTCCTCCTCCCCCTCTCCTCCTCCTCCTCCTCTCCTCTCTAGGAGAACAAGGCCATCGGCACCAGCATCCTCCAGCTGTCCGTCACCGACCAGGACTCCACCCACAACGGTCCTCCGTTTGAGTTCCATATCCTGTCTGGCAATGAGGGCGGAGAGTTTCTATTGGAACGCGACGGGACTCTCGTAGCCAATCAGGTGTTCAGGAGAGAGCTCGCCACGGAGTACGTCATCATGGTCCAGGTGAGGAAACCTTCTGATTGGCCAGCTTTACCCTGTAGCTGTTCTTATTGGCCAGTTCTACCCTGTAGCTATTGTGATTGGTCCCACCATGCTGAGCTGTCCCTGCGTGCAGGTGAAGGATTCTGGGAAGCCTCGCCTGTCGTCGTCGTCCACGGTAACGGTGCGTGTCATAGAGGAGAGTCTGCACAGGCCCGTGGCGTTGCCCCTGGAGATCAGCATCGTCACTATGGAGGACGAGTTCCCAGGCGGGGTCATAGGTCAGCTCCATGCCACCGACGCCGACCCGTATGACGCGCTGGTGTTCGGCCACGCCCCCCCGGCCCAGCGCAGCCTCTTCAAGATCAGCCCCCGTGACGGCCGCATCATCGCCCTGAGCGGGCTGGATGCAGGCCGCTACGCCCTCAACGCCACGGTGACGGACGGCCGCTTCACCGTGAGCGTACCCGTGAGCGTGCACGTGCGGCAGGCCTCCCTGGAGATGTTGCGCCAGGCGGTGACCGTGCGCTTTGAGAGCGCCGCGCCGCACCACTTCGTCGCCACGCACCTCGACGCTGTCGTCCGGGTGCTGCGGGTCGCCGCGGAGACGCAGGGGAAGAGGGACGAGCTGCACGTGCTCAGTCTGCAGCCCGTGGGCGGGACGCAGCAGCTGGACCTGCTGGTCGCCGTGGAGACGGCGGAGGGAGGGTTCTACCAGGCGGCGTACCTGACGCAGAAGCTGAGCGCTGCCAGGAGGAGCCTGGAGCACCTGCTCAGGGTGTCGGCCATCCTGGAGAAGAACTGCTCCGGCCTGGACTGCAGGGGGGGGCGCTGTGAGCAGAGCATCCAGCTCGACTCACACCACCTGGTGGTCTACTCCACCCCCAGGATCAGCTTTGTGTCTCCTCGCTTCCACCGCTCCGCCCGCTGCTCCTGCACAGGTACCTCAAGACACACCTTGTACGCTCCACACACACCTCACACCGACCTCACACACACCTCACACACACCTCACACACACCTCACATCGACCTCACACCGACCTCACACACACCTCACAAACTCCACACAAACTCCACACACACATAGTAACATCTCAGTAACCCCCCCCCCCTTCCTCAGACTCCAGCTGCCCCCCCTCGGGGCTGTGTGAGGGGCAGCCCTGCCCCGGGGACATGCAGTGCGTGGCCTCCGGGGGCGCTGCCTCCGGGGGCGCTGCCTCCGGGGGTGCTGCCTCCGGGGGCGCTGCCTCCGGGGGCACGGCTGGGCCCTACGTCTGCCAGTGCCCTGCTGGGAAGCTGGGGGAGTGTGCAGGTGAGTGCGGAGGACACTGTGTGTGTGTGTGTGTGTTGGTGTTGCCTCTATCTGCATGTGTGTGTGTGGGTGTGTGATAGTATGATCAATACAGCTATTCTTAGGAAAATACTGTGTGAAGGGACTCTTGTGACTGTATCCTGTGTGTGTGTGTGTGTGTGCGCAGGCCAAGCGTCTCTCAGCTTCTCAGGGAACAGCTATATAAAGTACCAGGTGTCAGACGGCCTCAGAGGAGAGATGAAGCTGGAACTACGAATCAGAACCCTGCAGAGCCGAGGAATCATCATGTACACACACTCTGACCCCTGCACCCTGCTCAAGGTACACACACACATACTCCTGACAC
Source organism: Osmerus mordax (assembly GCF_038355195.1). Taxonomy (NCBI): domain Eukaryota; kingdom Metazoa; phylum Chordata; class Actinopteri; order Osmeriformes; family Osmeridae; genus Osmerus; species Osmerus mordax. The sequence goes on along the minus strand of NC_090060.1, from coordinate 18,507,741 downwards.
ACACACATACTCCTCGTACCCACACCTCACACACACACACACACACACCTCACACACACACACACACCTCACACACACATGGACTTCATGGGCTCATGTTTCTGCACTACTCATCTGTTTGTTTTTAACCTGTTTTTCTGTTTAACTAAACTTTAATGACCTTCACAACTGTTCCTTTTACAAACGGACATAACTGACTCTGTAACCACACCCCTCTCCATGGCTCCTCCCCCAGCTGGAGGAGGGAAGGCTGTGGTTCCAGCTGGACTGTGGCAGCGTCCCTGGCAACCCTGGGGTGCCTGGCAACGCCTTGGGAGCGCTGGGCATCTCGGGGCGGCCCGTCAACGATGGGAAGTGGCACTCCGTCTCCCTGGAGCTGAACTCCAACTTCACCAGCCTGTCTCTGGACGATAGCTACGTGGAGCGACGCCGTGGACCCCCCCGCATGCTGCCTCTCGGCCCCGACGGAGCCATCTACTTTGGAGCCCAGGTGGGCATGACCGACGGAGTGTGTGTGTGTGACAGGATGTGTGTGTGTGTGTGAGAGTTAGTAGTGGACGTTTAATCCTCATAAGCATCAGCTGTTATAACACCACAGCACCCTCTAGTGGGGATCTACAGTTACACATCCAGCTCACGTCTCCCTTCCTGTGTGTGTGTGTCCAGGTGCAGCCCCCGAACCCCAGCAGCCTGCTGGACAGTCAGAAGGGTCCCAGGGTGCTGCGTGGGTTCCAGGGCTGCCTGGACTCTGTGGTGCTCAACAACAACCAGCTGCCGCTGCACAACAAGCGCAGCCGCTACGCCGAGGTGGTGGGTCTGACGGAGCTGAGGCTGGGGTGCTACCTCTACCCCGATGCCTGCCTCGCTCTGCCCTGCCTCAACGGGGCCACCTGCACCAGCCTGCCCTCTGGTGGTAAGTGCTGGAACAGAAGCTGCAGGGGATTGTGGGCACTGGAATTCTCTCACTTCCTCCTCGTTGTTCAAGAGGAGGCACACACTCACACACACACTCACACTAGTACACACACACACTCATACACACACTTACACTCACACTAGTACACACTGACACACACACTCATTTTTTCATTTCCTGGCTATATCGCCCAACAAACGTAAGCTAGTCTACGAAGCTACCATGGAGCAAAGCAGAAGGCAACAAGGAGAGTCTCTCCATGTGTGGGGAAACATTAGTGCATTTTTGGGACTAAAAACATTTTAAAAGAAAAAGTTTCAAAAGGTTGAAAAAATATTTAGTAAGTAAGTAAGACTTTATTCATATAGCACATTTCATACAAGAATTGTAGCTCAAGGTGCTTTACATAAAATCAATAAAAACAATAATACAAGTGATAAACAATTCAAAAAAAATATAAATCCCAATAAGATCTCTGTTCAAGAGAGAAAACAACTTTAAACATGCATCTTAAAAGTAACATATACATTTGGTTCACCCCTGGTCTGTATATATAAAACCATACACTCTGTTAACAGATCCTTTCCCCAGGTCAAGAGTATGGGCCGTATTCTCTGTTAACAGATCCTTTGCCTCAGATCAAGAATACAGATTGTTTTACATATTTGTTTAAATACTTCACGCGACCAGAGTTCTTGTATGCTATCAGCTATATTTAGCTACAAATATTTTCCAACTAAAAGTTTGCATCACTTGATGAGGACTCTACTATACTCTACTGTACTCTATTGCGCTCTGCTTTAATCTTTCTGTTTTAGGCTTCTCTGTCCTCTCCTTTTTTGTGTGTTTGGGGAAAAACTTTTAAAACAAAAACATTTACCAGAGTCCTTTTAAACATGAGTATATTTACTGCCATCTCTGATGAAGACACACACTCACACACCCACACACACACACACACACTTGTATCTGATAATGTCTGTGACGAGTCTCCCAGGACTCTACTGTCTCCCTGAGGGATGGACGAGGAAGTAATTGATTGCTGGTAACCATGGCGCCGTGCCATGTGCCCGTGTGCCAGCTGGCAAGCCTGGCGTCATGGTTACCTCTCCAGAGACCAGGGTCTCCCTCTCCAACATCTCAGATTAATAACTCATTAATGTTTCGTTGACACTCAGGTCCCCTTCTCTGCTCTTTCCATCTCTCTTATCTCTCGCCTTATTTTAAGAACGTATGTTAAGTTTTCAGCCCCTGTTCCCTGACTTGCCTTCATCCCCCATCATTGACCTCTACAGAGTCATCACATTTCCTGTTGTCAAATCTCACACACAAACACACACACACACTCATGCTGTGATACCCCCTGTTATTACTGTTGTCATGCCTGACTTCTGTCTAAAGGTTATCTGGGGCTTTGTGTGTGTGTGTGTGTGTGTGTGTGTGTGAATAGGCGAATGTGTGTGTGTGTGTGTGTATGTGTAAGCTCACTCACAATGGCATTTCCCTGGTTTCCCTAGGTGATTTCCCTACTGTGTGTGTGTTTGTGTGAGCCGGAATGTAAGTGTGTGTGTGATTGTGAGCTGGCGTGCGTGTGTGTGTGTACTAGAATGATTTCCCAGAGGTGTGTGTTTGTGTTTAGGCTGGCAGGCTGGCTCTCACCCCTACCAAGTCTCCACGGCAACGCTGCCAAAAACCAAAACAATGCATGTGCACACATGAACACACTCCTGCATGTTTGTGATAAAGTGTGTCTGTCTGTGTGTGTTTTGAAAGAAGTGTGTGTGATAGTATGTGTGCTGTGTCTTTAATGTGTGTGTGCCTCTGAGCTCTGTCCTAGTACCACATGTCTCCTTTATTCTGAACGCTTCATTTATTCTCTCTTCCTGTCTCTTCTTTTACCATCTTTCTTCTTTCGCCTTCTTCCCTCCCTCTCCCTCCCTCTCTCCCTCTTCCTCCCTCTCCTCTACCTCTCTTCTCACCCTCTCTTTCTCCACCTCCCTCCCTCTCTCCCTCTTCCTCCCTCTCTTTCTCCACCTCCCTCCCTCTCTCTCTCCCTCCCCCTCTCTTCCTCCACCTCCCTCCCTCCCCCTCTCTTCCTCCACCTCTCTCCCTCCCCCTCTCTTCCTCCACCTCCCTCCCTCTCTCCCTCCCCCTCTCTTCCTCCACCTCCCTCCCTCTCTCCCTCCCCCTCTCTTCCTCCACCTCCCTCCCTCTCTCCCTCCCCCTCTCTTCCTCCACCTCCCTTCCTCTCTCTCTCCTCCTCTCGTCCTCCCTCCCTCTCTCCCTCCCCCTCTCTTCCTCCATGTGCTCTCCCTCTCCCAGGTTTTGCGTGTAGTTGCAGCCTCCAGTACACCGGAGGGCGCTGTGAGACAGAGGTGACGGTGTGCATTCCCAACCCGTGTCAGAACAGCGGCGTGTGTAAAGCCCTCGGCAATGCCTTCCTGTGTGGCTGTAGACGAGGCTTCAGAGGGTTGACGTACGGATCTATCTACATATATATATCTCTCTGTCTGTATATCTATCTACTCATCATGTATTTTAGTTTTATCTTTCTGTACCTATATCTCTCAATCCATCTATCTTTCTATCTATTTATCTTTCTATCTCCTTCCTACCCACCCGTCCGGGTTACCTAACCCTGTCCTGTGCTGCTGTGGTTCCTGCTGCGCTCAGCAGGTGTGGTTCCTGCTGCGCTCAGCAGGGGGCAGTGTGAGCTAGAAAACTGTTCCTGCGTCTCTCATAACCAGATGAAGATGGCATTTCATTCTGATTGTTGCTATTCTCACAGGGGACTTTCAACTTCACTGTTATATATATATATATTCACACACACTCATCTCTCTCTGCCTCCCTCTCTCTCTTTGCCTCCCTCTCTCTCTCTGCCTCTCTCTCTGTCTCCCTCTCTCTCTTTCCATCTCTCTCCGTCTATCGTCTCCCTCCCTCTTTCTCTCGTTTCCCTCTCTCCCTCTATCTCTCCCCTCCCTCTCTCGTTCGCTGTCCTCTGTTTCTGACTCTTTCGTCTGTGTTGTGAGACGCTGTTGTCTGAAGACAGTAGATTAGAAGATGGTCTGATGTCTCCCTCTACTCCCCTTCTCTAACTCCTCCAATTTCCTCCATCCCCTCCTCCCTTTATCCTTCCCTCCCTGCCCCCTCCATAACTCTCCTCCAACTCCCTTCATCCCTCTCTCTCCCCCTCCCTCTCTAACTCTCCCCCCCCCTCCCTCCCTCCCCCAGATGCCAGGAGGATGTGAACGAGTGTGAGCGGGGCTCTCCGGAAGGGGAGTGTGAGAACGGGGGTGTGTGTGTGAACACTCACGGCTCCTTCTACTGTAACTGCTCCCTGGGCTTTGTGGGGCAGCGCTGCGGGCTGCGTCCTGTGGTGGTGCCCGACATGCAGGCTGGCCACGCCCTGCTGGGGAAGGAGGAGCTTATTGGCCTGGCTGCCGTGCTGCTCGTCATCATCGTCCTGATCGTCCTCTTCATTGCCCTGAGGAAGAAGGTGTTCCAGAAGAACTACTCCCGTAACAACCTGTCCCTGGTGCAGGACCCGGCCACGGCCGCGCTGCTCAACAAGGCTAACGGGCTGCAGTTCTCGGCACTGCGCTGCTCTCCGGCCGACAGCCTCAACTTGTACGCAGAGGCGGGGCTGGGGCTGGGGGCCGGGGCCCCCCCCCAGGTGCCCGTCAGGCCGATGGCGTACACGCCGTGTTTCCAGGGCGACCCGCGCACAACACTGGACAAGATGGCGGACGGGCGGGGGGCGGAGTTGACGGAGATGACCACCTTCCACCCTGAGTCGCCACGGATACTGGGCACCGGCGGGCGTAGGGGCGTGGTGGTGTGCAGTGTAGCACCCAACATGCCGCCCGTGTCGCCATGCCGGTCTGACTGTGACTCCCTCCGCAAGAGCCCTTGGGACGAGGAGGGTGAGAGAAATGCACCTTCTGGATGATGCAGTGTGTGATCTTCTCATCCTGACACACTGTGTGTGTGTGTGTGTGTGTGTGTGTGTGTGTGTGTGTGTGTGTGTGTGTGTGTGTGTGTGTGTGTGTGTGTGTGTGTGTGTGTGTGTGTGATCTTCTCATCCTGACACACTGTGTGTGTGTGTCTTGTTTTCCAGGATGTGCAGTGTTGTCAGCAGCACATCCATATTCATATTACACAGAATCATCCCCTGGTTAACAAGTCCTTTCTACTATTTAGACAAGCTGGTTGGCACTCACACACAAACACAGTCCCTCAGCCAACCACTGATGCCAGCCAGTCTCTTGTAGAAACAGTCTTGGTCAATCTTGATTGAATCATTGTTAACCTACTCCAGTCTAACATGATGCCCTTCCCTGACCCCTGACAGGTAAGATGGTGGAAATGGGCGAGGAGGTCACCTGTTTCTCCGGGAGCAACAAAGGAAGCAGCTCCGAGGTCCAATCATTGAGCTCCTTTCAGTCCGACTCCTGCGATGACAACGGTAAGACCCGCCCTCTTCTCCCCATCATCCAGCTCAGCGCTGTAGCCGTCACCATGGCAGCCGTCACCATGGACGCCAGACATGTAGACACGTCGCAGGATGTTGAACAGGAAGTGTCATTTGTTGTCACCAGGCACAGTGGAGCTATGCACGTTAAGTGTATTATGTCGCAATGTAGTATATGTAAGTGTAGGATATATAAGTGTAGGATACGTAAGTGTAGGATACGTAAGTGTAGGATACGTAAGTGTAGGATACGTAAGTGTACGATATGTAAGTGTAGGATATGTAAGTGTACGATATGTAAGAAGGTCTCGGACTGACAAACGGCCCGGGACTTTGAAACGCAGACCGGCCCATGACCGTGTATTATTATAAAAAATAAAAATGTGCATTATGCCGCGGCCGTTTGACCGGCCATTCGTGAAATCTGTAGAAGCTAGAAATGTAGAAGCATATTGTATATCCTGTAGTTTTGAATCAGCCTGCATGTTAGATGAGTTATCCAGTTGTAGAACTATTAATCTCATTAGCCAAGCTAACCTTGTAAGCCTAGCTAGCTTAGTTAGCCTCGCTAGCCTAGCTAGCATTGTTAGCTTAGCTAGCTTAGTTAGCCTCGCTAGCCTAGCTAGCATTGTTAGCCTAGCTATCTTAGTTAGCCTCGTAGCCTAGCTGCATCCTCATCAGCACCATGGTTGATTCATCAGCTAGTTCCTCAAACTGCTGCTCGCTGAGTGTTTCATCCTGCTGGTGTTGTGCTGCTGTGCTTATTCAGGACGTCACATCGCTTGAAAGAGCTGGGGTGTTTTCATAGTTATTACAATTATTTTAATTTTTTTCATGAAATGTGGCTGTTGATGTCTAAAAAGCTGCTGATTTGACAACATCTGACACCTGGTCAGCTACACTGTGATGATGTTGTTTGTTGTTGTTGTTGTTGTGGTCGTGCCAGTTTGTTTGTTTTGGTTTGGAGTTAAATGTCTGTCTGCTGCTTCTTATTTTCCAATCTGCATTGTCACCATAACAACCAAACATAGCTGGGGTTACCACATCCTGCCAGCCATGCCCACATCCATGTTGCCATGCCAAAATTGATGCCACTCCCACTCTGTCTCCATGGTCACAGGTCTAAGCAGAATGTAGCTCTCCTGCTGTCTCCAGGTATCACTGGGTCATCTGTGGAAATCCTATTTTCCTGGGGGGGTGTTCCATCAACGTAGATTAAGGAAAAGCCAGGCTTATTTCGACAAGTCTCGCTTACTTCAGCGAGAGTTCCGTTCCATTAAGGTGGCTTATTATAGATCTAGCGAAGTAACCAAGGTAACTTATACTTCTGAACTAAACTGCTCCGTGTCAGGCTAAAAGTCGAGCTAAATTAAGATGTGTTGCAAATAATTTCCAACAGGCGGACACAGAATGTCAAAAGACAGTTCAGTCGAGTGAATTCCAGCACGCATTTTCCATTCCGTGTTCGGAAACATAGGTGCCGACTTTTTTTTCTCACAATATGACCCAGCATGAATTAATTTATGTGTTTACTTCATCTCCAAAGAATGTATTAAGTTAAATAAACATGTTAACAAATAATGTCACTTTCACTGTTTTCAAAAGCCATTGGTTAATTGACATAAAATAAGGCCTATAATAAGCAGTGCGTCTTGACAAGTTTTGTCAATTATGTCAATTATGGCGTATCCGTTCTTCAACCCTGTGGATGAAGGTGCTCCGATTATACAAAGAGCGTTTATCCCACCAGCCCCAAGGGTCTTCAGAGACAGAAGTAATGCTTCCCTGACCAGTATATGTGGAAGAGGTATAGGTTCAGCAGGCCCAGCATAGTTTATCTAGATCTATTTTATTGTCATTCTTAAAAAAAATATATATATATACAGTACAGAAAAACACTTTAGCAACTCTTAAGGATGGCAATGAACACATAAGAGCAGCCTACCATCCTTAGTGGATAGTAGTAGAAAGGAGAGTAGTAGACTATAATAGTAGAAATTATGGGTAGTAGACTGCAGTCTTAGTACTGCTAGTTTATGTACCCTTAGTATAGATAGTCCACATATTTAAATTTTTGGTAACTATATGTTTATTGTATGCACCTTCCTGCCAAAGCAAATTCCTTGTCTGTGCAAACTTTCATGGCGAATAAATCCCATTCCGATTCTGATTCTATGTAGGTAGGCCTAGACTGTGTAGTCTGCTGGAATCACACACAAGGAAGCAAACTCACTGTAGCCAAGCCTTGACACTGTTCAGTCTGTCTGCATCTCTGTGTGTCTGTGCATGTGGGACATTGTTGAACAGGATTGGTGACTTAGAAAGGTTTAGCAAAGGAAACTATGCCAGGAAATAAGAAGGGTATACCTTGCTCCAAAGTGGCACCTGAATATTTTCATCAGTTTTCCAGGTCATCTTGAAACACAAAGAATCAAGGAGACTTTTTATTCAATTGTATAAAGTATTTTCATTGTTTAAAGTATAATAATTGGATTTGGATTAAATATGCATGCGTAATATAATAAATATATAGTGTTAGTCATGCTGAGTAATTTTAAATGACTGCTCTGCCAAGAAAGGGGCTACAGTTTGTGTCACCTTCTGATCTGAAAGTCTTTGCTGGGTCTGTGCAATAATACTTATTTCAGTGAATCCCATTTCAGTCATAGTTATCTAACCCTTTTTATTTTAAAGCTCAGCATTTAGCCTATCAGTTAATAAATGTGTGTGGCAAAGTTATTTTTAAGTAATTTATTAATTTTGTTGGTGTGAACACAAAAACATTATTAGCCCACATCAAGTCTAAACCTTGTCTTCTGCAGTGTCTTGAATTTATACACAACCTCCAAATAGAATTTTCAATTTCTGCCACGTTCTTTTTTTGGCTATTATTCACAACCTCCTGTTGAGAATATCGTCCATTGATTACTGTCAGAACGGTTTCAGACAGCTCATCAAATTACGCTAATTATCAGTAGGCCTAAATGCATTAGTTATGTTAAGTAGATTTGGTAGGCCTACAATTTACTAATTTAAACGGTCAACAATGTTTTGCCAAATCATGATCAGATCAGATGTATTGCAATTTTTCTGGATAACTCCACAAAACTCAAAAAATCCAGTTATGCTGCTGAAAATAACATTGCTTTGCTGGTTTACGCTCTGCTTTTTGCGACATAACTCTTGTTTTCGACGATCGCCTGATCTGGGCTGCTTCGGTTCTCTGTGTGCGCACACAATCTAAGCTTATTCAGGTCTAGCTTGAATTAGCGTTGCCTGTTAGTGGAACGGAACGTTAGTGGAA